>NW_027364963.1:0-154096 GCF_046119375.1 Phyllobates terribilis | reverse complement strand
GAGCAGGAAAAAGCAAAAATTTCAGAATTGCACCTTGCAATGCGGAGAAATTACTGTTTGTGCATTTACAATATTCATTGATTTTGCCATTGAAAAACGTCCAGAAATGATTGAAGCTACTGACTGAATGAAAGGAGCTGGCATCTCACTCTCTTTGAATCTTCTTTATCATGCTAAGAGGAGCAGGAAAAAGCAAAAAATTTCAGAATTGCACCTTGCAATGCGGAGAAATTACTGTTTGTGCATTTACAATATTCATTGATTTTTGCCATTGAAAAACATCATGTTATTCATATACCAGAAATGATTGAAGCTACTGACTGAATGAAAGGAGCTGGCATCTCACTCTCTTTGAATCTTCTTTATCATGCTAAGCGGAGCAGGAAAAAGCAAAAAATTTCAGAATTGCACCTTGCAATGCGGAGAAATTACTGTTTGTGCATTTACAATATTCATTGATTTTGCCATTGAAAAACGTCCAGAAATGATTGAAGCTACTGACTGAATGAAAGGAACTGGCATCTCACTCTCTTTGAATCTTCTTTATCATGCTAAGAGGAGCAGGAAAAAGCAAAAAAATTTCAGAATTGCACCTTGCAATGCGGAGAAATTACTGTTTGTGCATTTACAAAATTCATTGATTTTTGCCATTGAAAAACATCATGTTATTCATATACCAGAAATGTTTGAAGCTACTGACTGAATGAAAGGAGCTGACATCTCACTCTCTTTGAATCTTCTTTATCATGCTAAGAGGAGCAGGAAAAAGCAAAAAATTTCAGAATTGCACCTTGCAATGCGGAGAAATTACTGTTTGTGCATTTACAATATTCATTGATTTTTGCCATTGAAAAACGTCCAGAAATGATTGAAGCTACTGACTGAATGAAAGGAGCTGGCATCTCACTCTCTTTGAATCTTCTTTATCATGCTAAGAGGAGCAGGAAAAAGCAAAAAATTTCAGAATTGCACCTTGCAATGCGGAGAAATTACTGTTTGTGCATTTACAATATTCATTGATTTTTGCCATTGAAAAACATCATGTTATTCATATACCAGAAATGATTGAAGCTACTGACTGAATGAAAGGAGCTGGCATCTCACTCTCTTTGAATCTTCTTTATCATGCTAAGAGGAGCAGGAAAAAGCAAAAAATTTCAGAATTGCACCTTGCAATGTGGAGAAATTACTGTTTGTGCATTTACAATATTCATTGATTTTTACCATTGAAAAACGTCCAGAAATGATTGAAGCTACTGACTGAATGAAAGTAGCTGGCATCTCACTCTCTTTGAATCTTCTTTATCATGCTAAGAGGAGCAGGAAAAAGCAAAAAATTTCAGACTTGCACCTTGCAATGCGGAGAAATTACTGTTTGTGCATTTACAATATTCATTGATTTTTGCCATTGAAAAACATCATGTTATTCATATACCAGAAATGTTTGAAGCTACTGACTGAATGAAAGGAGCTGGCATCTCACTCTCTTTGAATCTTCTTTATCATGCTAAGAGGAGCAGGAAAAAGCAAAAAATTTCAGAATTGCACCTTGCAATGCGGAGAAATTACTGTTTGTGCATTTACAATATTCATTGATTTTTGCCATTGAAAAACGTCCAGAAATGATTGAAGCTACTGACTGAATGAAAGGAGCTGGCATCTCACTCTCTTTGAATCTTGTTTATCATGCTAAGAGGAGCAGGAAAAAGCAAAAAATTTCAGAATTGCACCTTGCAATGCGGAGAAATTACTGTTTGTGCATTTACAATATTCATTGATTTTTGCCATTGAAAAACGTCCAGAAATGATTGAAGCTACTGACTGAATGAAAGGAGCTGGCATCTCACTCTCTTTGAATCTTCTTTATCATGCTAAGAGGAGCAGGAAAAAGCAAAAAAATTCAGAATTGCACCTTGCAATGCGGAGAAATTACTGTTTGTGCATTTACAATATTCATTGATTTTTGCCATTGAAAAACATCATGTTATTCATATACCAGAAATGATTGAAGCTACTGACTGAATGAAAGGAGCTGGCATCTCACTCTCTTTGAATCTTCTTTATCATGCTAAGAGGAGCAGGAAAAAGCAAAAAATTTCAGAATTGCACCTTGCAATGCGGAGAAATTACTGTTTGTGCATTTACAATATTCATTGATTTTTGCCATTGAAAAACGTCCAGAAATGATTGAAGCTACTGACTGAATGAAAGGAACTGGCATCTCACTCTCTTTGAATCTTCTTTATCATGCTAAGAGGAGCAGGAAAAAGCAAAAAATTTCAGAATTGCACCTTGCAATGCGGAGAAATTACTGTTTGTGCATTTACAAAATTCATTGATTTTTGCCATTGAAAAACATCATGTTATTCATATACCAGAAATGTTTGAAGCTACTGACTGAATGAAAGGAGCTGACATCTCACTCTCTTTGAATCTTCTTTATCATGCTAAGAGGAGCAGGAAAAAGCAAAAAATTTCAGAATTGCACCTTGCAATGCGGAGAAATTACTGTTTGTGCATTTACAATATTCATTGATTTTTGCCATTGAAAAACGTCCAGAAATGATTGAAGCTACTGACTGAATGAAAGGAGCTGGCATCTCACTCTCTTTGAATCTTCTTTATCATGCTAAGAGGAGCAGGAAAAAGCAAAAAATTTCAGAATTGCACCTTGCAATGCGGAGAAATTACTGTTTGTGCATTTACAATATTCATTGATTTTTGCCATTGAAAAACATCATGTTATTCATATACCAGAAATGTTTGAAGCTACTGACTGAATGAAAGGAGCTGGCATCTCACTCTCTTTGAATCTTCTTTATCATGCTAAGAGGAGCAGGAAAAAGCAAAAAATTTCAGAATTGCACCTTGCAATGCGGAGAAATTACTGTTTGTGCATTTACAATATTCATTGATTTTTGCCATTGAAAAACGTCCAGAAATGATTGAAGCTACTGACTGAATGAAAGGAGCTGGCATCTCACTCTCTTTGAATCTTCTTTATCATGCTAAGAGGAGCAGGAAAAAGCAAAAAATTTCAGAATTGCACCTTGCAATGCGGAGAAATTACTGTTTGTGCATTTACAATATTCATTGATTTTTGCCATTGAAAAACATCATGTTATTCATATACCAGAAATGTTTGAAGCTACTGACTGAATGAAAGGAGCTGGCATCTCACTCTCTTTGAATCTTCTTTATCATGCTAAGAGGAGCAGGAAAAAGCAAAAAATTTCAGAATTGCACCTTGCAATGCGGAGAAATTACTGTTTGTGCATTTACAATATTCATTGATTTTTGCCATTGAAAAACGTCCAGAAATGATTGAAGCTACTGACTGAATGAAAGGAGCTGGCATCTCACTCTCTTTGAATCTTCTTTATCATGCTAAGAGGAGCAGGAAAAAGCAAAAAATTTCAGAATTGCACCTTGCAATGCGGAGAAATTACTGTTTGTGCATTTACAATATTCATTGATTTTTGCCATTGAAAAACGTCCAGAAATGATTGAAGCTACTGACTGAATGAAAGGAACTGGCATCTCACTCTCTTTGAATCTTCTTTATCATGCTAAGAGGAGCAGGAAAAAGCAAAAAATTTCAGAATTGCACCTTGCAATGCGGAGAAATTACTGTTTGTGCATTTACAAAATTCATTGATTTTTGCCATTGAAAAACATCATGTTATTCATATACCAGAAATGTTTGAAGCTACTGACTGAATGAAAGGAGCTGACATCTCACTCTCTTTGAATCTTCTTTATCATGCTAAGAGGAGCAGGAAAAAGCAAAAAATTTCAGAATTGCACCTTGCAATGCGGAGAAATTACTGTTTGTGCATTTACAATATTCATTGATTTTTGCCATTGAAAAACGTCTAGAAATGATTGAAGCTACTGACTGAATGAAAGGAGCTGGCATCTCACTCTCTTTGAATCTTCTTTATCATGCTAAGAGGAGCAGGAAAAAGCAAAAAATTTCAGAATTGCACCTTGCAATGCGGAGAAATTACTGTTTGTGCATTTACAATATTCATTGATTTTTGCCATTGAAAAACATCATGTTATTCATATACCAGAAATGTTTGAAGCTACTGACTGAATGAAAGGAGCTGGCATCTCACTCTCTTTGAATCTTCTTTATCATGCTAAGAGGAGCAGGAAAAAGCAAAAAATTTCAGAATTGCACCTTGCAATGCGGAGAAATTACTGTTTGTGCATTTACAATATTCATTGATTTTTGCCATTGAAAAACGTCCAGAAATGATTGAAGCTACTGACTGAATGAAAGGAGCTGGCATCTCACTCTCTTTGAATCTTCTTTATCATGCTAAGAGGAGCAGGAAAAAGCAAAAAATTTCAGAATTGCACCTTGCAATGCGGAGAAATTACTGTTTGTGCATTTACAATATTCATTGATTTTTGCCATTGAAAAACGTCCAGAAATGATTGAAGCTACTGACTGAATGAAAGGAACTGGCATCTCACTCTCTTTGAATCTTCTTTATCATGCTAAGAGGAGCAGGAAAAAGCAAAAAATTTCAGAATTGCACCTTGCAATGCGGAGAAATTACTGTTTGTGCATTTACAAAATTCATTGATTTTTGCCATTGAAAAACATCATGTTATTCATATACCAGAAATGTTTGAAGCTACTGACTGAATGAAAGGAGCTGACATCTCACTCTCTTTGAATCTTCTTTATCATGCTAAGAGGAGCAGGAAAAAGCAAAAAATTTCAGAATTGCACCTTGCAATGCGGAGAAATTACTGTTTGTGCATTTACAATATTCATTGATTTTTGCCATTGAAAAACGTCCAGAAATGATTGAAGCTACTGACTGAATGAAAGGAGCTGGCATCTCACTCTCTTTGAATCTTCTTTATCATGCTAAGAGGAGCAGGAAAAAGCAAAAAATTTCAGAATTGCACCTTGCAATGCGGAGAAATTACTGTTTGTGCATTTACAATATTCATTGATTTTTGCCATTGAAAAACATCATGTTATTCATATACCAGAAATGTTTGAAGCTACTGACTGAATGAAAGGAGCTGGCATCTCACTCTCTTTGAATCTTCTTTATCATGCTAAGAGGAGCAGGAAAAAGCAAAAAATTTCAGAATTGCACCTTGCAATGCGGAGAAATTACTGTTTGTGCATTTACAATATTCATTGATTTTTGCCATTGAAAAACATCATGTTATTCATATACCAGAAATGATTGAAGCTACTGACTGAATGAAAGGAGCTGGCATCTCACTCTCTTTGAATCTTCTTTATCATGCTAAGAGGAGCAGGAAAAAGCAAAAAATTTCAGAATTGCACCTTGCAATGCGGAGAAATTACTGTTTGTGCATTTACAATATTCATTGATTTTTGCCATTGAAAAACGTCCAGAAATGATTGAAGCTACTGACTGAATGAAAGGAGCTGGCATCTCACTCTCTTTGAATCTTCTTTATCATGCTAAGAGGAGCAGGAAAAAGCAAAAAATTTCAGAATTGCACCTTGCAATGCGGAGAAATTACTGTTTGTGCATTTACAATATTCATTGATTTTTGCCATTGAAAAACATCATGTTATTCATATACCAGAAATGTTTGAAGCTACTGACTGAATGAAAGGAGCTGGCATCTCACTCTCTTTGAATCTTCTTTATCATGCTAAGAGGAGCAGGAAAAAGCAAAAAATTTCAGAATTGCACCTTGCAATGCGGAGAAATTACTGTTTGTGCATTTACAATATTCATTGATTTTTGCCATTGAAAAACGTCCAGAAATGATTGAAGCTACTGACTGAATGAAAGGAGCTGGCATCTCACTCTCTTTGAATCTTCTTTATCATGCTAAGAGGAGCAGGAAAAAGCAAAAAATTTCAGAATTGCACCTTGCAATGCGGAGAAATTACTGTTTGTGCATTTACAATATTCATTGATTTTTGCCATTGAAAAACATCATGTTATTCATATACCAGAAATGATTGAAGCTACTGACTGAATGAAAGGAGCTGGCATCTCGCTCTCTTTGAATCTTCTTTATCATGCTAAGAGGAGCAGGAAAAAGCAAAAAATTTCAGAATTGCACCTTGCAATGCGGAGAAATTACTGTTTGTGCATTTACAATATTCATTGATTTTTGCCATTGAAAAACGTCCAGAAATGATTGAAGCTACTGACTGAATGAAAGGAGCTGGCATCTCACTCTCTTTGAATCTTCTTTATCATGCTAAGAGGAGCAGGAAAAAGCAAAAAATTTCAGAATTGCACCTTGCAATGTGGAGAAATTACTGTTTGTGCATTTACAATATTCATTGATTTTTGCCATTGAAAAACATCATGTTATTCATATACCAGAAATGATTGAAGCTACTGACTGAATGAAAGGAGCTGGCATCTCACTCTCTTTGAATCTTCTTTATCATGCTAAGAGGAGCAGGAAAAAGCAAAAAATTTCAGAATTGCACCTTGCAATGCGGAGAAATTACTGTTTGTGCATTTACAATATTCATTGATTTTTGCCATTGAAAAACGTCCAGAAATGATTGAAGCTACTGACTGAATGAAAGGAGCTGGCATCTCACTCTCTTTGAATCTTCTTTATCATGCTAAGAGGAGCAGGAAAAAGCAAAAAATTTCAGAATTGCACCTTGCAATGCGGAGAAATTACTGTTTGTGCTTTTACAATATTCATTGATTTTTGCCATTGAAAAACATCATGTTATTCATATACCAGAAATGTTTGAAGCTACTGACTGAATGAAAGGAGCTGGCATCTAACTCTCTTTGAATCTTCTTTATCATGCTAAGAGGAGCAGGAAAAAGCAAAAAATTTCAGAATTGCACCTTGCAATGCGGAGAAATTACTGTTTGTGCATTTACAATATTCATTGATTTTTGCCATTGAAAAACGTCCAGAAATGATTGAAGCTACTGACTGAATGAAAGGAGCTGGCATCTCACTCTCTTTGAATCTTCTTTATCATGCTAAGAGGAGCAGGAAAAAGCAAAAAATTTCAGAATTGCACCTTGCAATGCGGAGAAATTACTGTTTGTGCATTTACAATATTCATTGATTTTTGCCATTGAAAAACGTCCAGAAATGATTGAAGCTACTGACTGAATGAAAGGAGCTGGCATCTCACTCTCTTTGAATCTTCTTTATCATGCTAAGAGGAGCAGGAAAAAGCAAAAAATTTCAGAATTGCAACTTGCAATGCGGAGAAATTACTGTTTGTGCATTTACAATATTCATTGATTTTTGCCATTGAAAAACATCATGTTATTCATATACCAGAAATGATTGAAGCTACTGACTGAATGAAAGGAGCTGGCATCTCACTCTCTTTGAATCTTCTTTATCATGCTAAGAGGAGCAGGAAAAAGCAAAAAATTTCAGAATTGCACCTTGCAATGCGGAGAAATTACTGTTTGTGCATTTACAATATTCATTGATTTTTGCCATTGAAAAACGTCAAGAAATGATTGAAGCTACTGACTGAATGAAAGGAGCTGGCAACTCACTCTCTTTGAATCTTCTTTATCATGCTAAGAGGAGCAGGAAAAAGCAAAAAATTTCAGAATTGCACCTTGCAATGCGGAGAAATTACTGTTTGTGCTTTTACAATATTCATTGATTTTTGCCATTGAAAAACATCATGTTATTCATATACAAGAAATGTTTGAAGCTACTGACTGAATGAAAGGAGCTGGCATCTCACTCTCTTTGAATCTTCTTTATCATGCTAAGAGGAGCAGGAAAAAGCAAAAAATTTCAGAATTGCACCTTGCAATGCGGAGAAATTACTGTTTGTGCATTTACAATATTCATTGATTTTTGCCATTGAAAAACGTCCAGAAATGATTGAAGCTACTGACTGAATGAAAGGAGCTGGCATCTCACTCTCTTTGAATCTTCTTTATCATGCTAAGAGGAGCAGGAAAAAGCAAAAAATTTCAGAATTGCACCTTGCAATGCGGAGAAATTACTGTTTGTGCTTTTACAATATTCATTGATTTTTGCCATTGAAAAACATCATGTTATTCATATACCAGAAATGTTTGAAGCTACTGACTGAATGAAAGGAGCTGGCATCTAACTCTCTTTGAATCTTCTTTATCATGCTAAGAGGAGCAGGAAAAAGCAAAAAATTTCAGAATTGCACCTTGCAATGCGGAGAAATTACTGTTTGTGCATTTACAATATTCATTGATTTTTGCCATTGAAAAACGTCCAGAAATGATTGAAGCTACTGACTGAATGAAAGGAGCTGGCATCTCACTCTCTTTGAATCTTCTTTATCATGCTAAGAGGAGCAGGAAAAAGCAAAAAATTTCAGAATTGCACCTTGCAATGCGGAGAAATTACTGTTTGTGCATTTACAATATTCATTGATTTTTGCCATTGAAAAACATCATGTTATTCATATACCAGAAATGATTGAAGCTACTGACTGAATGAAAGGAGCTGGCATCTTACTCTCTTTGAATCTTCTTTGTCATGCTAAGAGGAGCAGGAAAAAGCAAAAAATTTCAGAATTGCACCTTGCAATGCGGAGAAATTACTGTTTGTGCATTTACAATATTCATTGATTTTTGCCATTGAAAAACGTCCAGAAATGATTGAAGCTACTGACTGAATGAAAGGAGCTGGCATCTCACTCTCTTTGAATCTTCTTTATCATGCTAAGAGGAGCAGGAAAAAGCAAAAAATTTCAGAATTGCACCTTGCAATGCGGAGAAATTACTGTTTGTGCATTTACAATATTCATTGATTTTTGCCATTGAAAAACGTCCAGAAATGATTGAAGCTACTGACTGAATGAAAGGAGCTGGCATCTCACTCTCTTTGAATCTTCTTTATCATGCTAAGAGGAGCAGGAAAAAGCAAAAAATTTCAGAATTGCACCTTGCAATGCGGAGAAATTACTGTTTGTGCATTTACAATATTCATTGATTTTTGCCATTGAAAAACATCATGTTATTCATATACCAGAAATGTTTGAAGCTACTGACTGAATGAAAGGAGCTGGCATCTCACTCTCTTTGAATCTTCTTTATCATGCTAAGAGGAGCAGGAAAAAGCAAAAAATTTCAGAATTGCACCTTGCAATGCGGAGAAATTACTGTTTGTGCATTTACAATATTCATTGATTTTTGCCATTGAAAAACGTCCAGAAATGATTGAAGCTACTGACTGAATGAAAGGAGCTGGCATCTCACTCTCTTTGAATCTTCTTTATCATGCTAAGAGGAGCAGGAAAAAGCAAAAAATTTCAGAATTGCACCTTGCAATGCGGAGAAATTACTGTTTGTGCATTTACAATATTCATTGATTTTTGCCATTGAAAAACGTCCAGAAATGATTGAAGCTACTGACTGAATGAAAGGAGCTGGCATCTCACTCTCTTTGAAACTTCTTTATCATGCTAAGAGGAGCAGGAAAAAGCAAAAAATTTCAGAATTGCACCTTGCAATGCGGAGAAATTACTGTTTGTGCATTTACAATATTCATTGATTTTTGCCATTGAAAAACATCATGTTATTCATATACCAGAAATGTTTGAAGCTACTGACTGAATGAAAGGAGCTGGCATCTCACTCTCTTTGAATCTTCTTTATCATGCTAAGAGGAGCAGGAAAAAGCAAAAAATTTCAGAATTGCACCTTGCAATGCGGAGAAATTACTGTTTGTGCATTTACAATATTCATTGATTTTTGCCATTGAAAAACATCATGTTATTCATATACCAGAAATGTTTGAAGCTACTGACTGAATGAAAGGAGCTGGCATCTCACTCTCTTTGAATCTTCTTTATCATGCTAAGAGGAGCAGGAAAAAGCAAAAAAATTCAGAATTGCACCTTGCAATGTGGAGAAATTACTGTTTGTGCATTTACAATATTCATTGATTTTTACCATTGAAAAACGTCCAGAAATGATTGAAGCTACTGACTGAATGAAAGTAGCTGGCATCTCACTCTCTTTGAATCTTCTTTACCATGCTAAGAGGAGCAGGAAAAAGCAAAAAATTTCAGACTTGCACCTTGCAATGCGGAGAAATTACTGTTTGTGCATTTACAATATTCATTGATTTTTGCCATTGAAAAACATCATGTTATTCATATACCAGAAATGTTTGAAGCTACTGACTGAATGAAAGGAGCTGGCATCTCACTCTCTTTGAATCTTCTTTATCATGCTAAGAGGAGCAGGAAAAAGCAAAAAATTTCAGAATTGCACCTTGCAATGCGGAGAAATTACTGTTTGTGCATTTACAATATTCATTGATTTTTGCCATTGAAAAACGTCCAGAAATGATTGAAGCTACTGACTGAATGAAAGGAGCTGGCATCTCACTCTCTTTGAATCTTCTTTATCATGCTAAGAGGAGCAGGAAAAAGCAAAAAATTTCAGAATTGCACCTTGCAATGCGGAGAAATTACTGTTTGTGCATTTACAATATTCATTGATTTTTGCCATTGAAAAACGTCCAGAAATGATTGAAGCTACTGACTGAATGAAAGGAGCTGGCATCTCACTCTCTTTGAATCTTCTTTATCATGCTAAGAGGAGCAGGAAAAATCAAAAAATTTCAGAATTGCACCTTGCAATGCGGAGAAATTACTGTTTGTGCATTTACAATATTCATTGATTTTTGCCATTGAAAAACATGTTATTCATATACCAGAAATGTTTGAAGCTACTGACTGAATGAAAGGAGCTGGCACCTCACTCTCTTTGAATCTTCTTTATCATGCTAAGAGGAGCGGGAAAAAGCAAAAAATTTCAGAATTGCACCTTGCAATGCGGAGAAATTACTGTTTGTGCATTTACAATATTCATTGATTTTTGCCATTGAAAAACATCCAGAAATGATTGAAGGTACTGACTGAATGAAAGGAGCTGGCATCTCACTCTCTTTGAATCTTCTTTATCATGCTAAGAGGAGCAGGAAAAAGCAAAAAATTTCAGAATTGCACCTTGCAATGCGGAGAAATTACTGTTTGTGCATTTACAATATTCATTGATTTTTGCCATTGAAAAACGTCCAGAAATGATTGAAGCTACTGACTGAATGAAAGGAGCTGGCATCTCACTCTCTTTGAATCTTCTTTATCATGCTAAGAGGAGCAGGAAAAAGCAAAAAATTTCAGAATTGCACCTTGCAATGCGGAGAAATTACTGTTTGTGCTTTTACAATATTCATTGATTTTTGCCATTGAAAAACATCATGTTATTCATATACCAGAAATGTTTGAAGCTACTGACTGAATGAAAGGAGCTGGCATCTAACTCTCTTTGAATCTTCTTTATCATGCTAAGAGGAGCAGGAAAAAGCAAAAAATTTCAGAATTGCACCTTGCAATGCGGAGAAATTACTGTTTGTGCATTTACAATATTCATTGATTTTTGCCATTGAAAAATGTCCAGAAATGATTGAAGCTACTGACTGAATGAAAGGAGCTGGCATCTCACTCTCTTTGAATCTTCTTTATCATGCTAAGAGGAGCAGGAAAAAGCAAAAAATTTCAGAATTGCACCTTGCAATGCGGAGAAATTACTGTTTGTGCATTTACAATATTCATTGATTTTTGCCATTGAAAAACGTCCAGAAATGATTGAAGCTACTGACTGAATGAAAGGAGCTGGCATCTCACTCTCTTTGAATCTTCTTTATCATGCTAAGAGGAGCAGGAAAAAGCAAAAAATTTCAGAATTGCAACTTGCAATGCGGAGAAATTACTGTTTGTGCTTTTACAATATTCATTGATTTTTGCCATTGAAAAACATCATGTTATTCATATACCAGAAATTATTGAAGCTACTGACTGAATGAAAGGAGCTGGCATCTCACTCTCTTTGAATCTTCTTTATCATGCTAAGAGGAGCAGGAAAAAGCAAAAAATTTCAGAATTGCACCTTGCAATGCGGAGAAATTACTGTTTGTGCATTTACAATATTCATTGATTTTTGCCATTGAAAAACGTCCAGAAATGATTGAAGTTACTGACTGAATGAAAGGAGCTGGCATCTCACTCTCTTTGAATCTTCTTTATCATGCTAAGAGGAGCAGGAAAAAGCAAAAAATTTCAGAATTGCACCTTGCAATGCGGAGAAATTACTGTTTGTGCTTTTACAATATTCATTGATTTTTGCCATTGAAAAACATCATGTTATTCATATACAAGAAATGTTTGAAGCTACTGACTGAATGAAAGGAGCTGGCATCTCACTCTCTTTGAATCTTCTTTATCATGCTAAGAGGAGCAGGAAAAAGCAAAAAATTTCAGAATTGCACCTTGCAATGCGGAGAAATTACTGTTTGTGCATTTACAATATTCATTGATTTTTGCCATTGAAAAACGTCCAGAAATGATTGAAGCTACTGACTGAATGAAAGGAGCTGGCATCTCACTCTCTTTGAATCTTCTTTATCATGCTAAGAGGAGCAGGAAAAAGCAAAAAATTTCAGAATTGCACCTTGCAATGCGGAGAAATTACTGTTTGTGCATTTACAATATTCATTGATTTTTGCCATTGAAAAACGTCCAGAAATGATTGAAGCTACTGACTGAATGAAAGGAGCTGGCATCTCACTCTCTTTGAATCTTCTTTATCATGCTAAGAGGAGCAGGAAAAAGCAAAAAATTTCAGAATTGCACCTTGCAATGCGGAGAAATTACTGTTTGTGCATTTACAATATTCATTGATTTTTGCCATTGAAAAACATCATGTTATTCATATACCAGAAATGATTGAAGCTACTGACTGAATGAAAGGAGCTGGCATCTTACTCTCTTTGAATCTTCTTTGTCATGCTAAGAGGAGCAGGAAAAAGCAAAAAATTTCAGAATTGCACCTTGCAATGCGGAGAAATTACTGTTTGTGCATTTACAATATTCATTGATTTTTGCCATTGAAAAACGTCCAGAAATGATTGAAGCTACTGACTGAATGAAAGGAGCTGGCATCTCACTCTCTTTGAATCTTCTTTATCATGCTAAGAGGAGCAGGAAAAAGCAAAAAATTTCAGAATTGCACCTTGCAATGCGGAGAAATTACTGTTTGTGCATTTACAATATTCATTGATTTTTGCCATTGAAAAACGTCCAGAAATGATTGAAGCTACTGACTGAATGAAAGGAGCTGGCATCTCACTCTCTTTGAATCTTCTTTATCATGCTAAGAGGAGCAGGAAAAAGCAAAAAATTTCAGAATTGCACCTTGCAATGCGGAGAAATTACTGTTTGTGCATTTACAATATTCATTGATTTTTGCCATTGAAAAACGTCCAGAAATGATTGAAGCTACTGACTGAATGAAAGGAGCTGGCATCTCACTCTCTTTGAATCTTCTTTATCATGCTAAGAGGAGCAGGAAAAAGCAAAAAATTTCAGAATTGCACCTTGCAATGCGGAGAAATTACTGTTTGTGCATTTACAATATTCATTGATTTTTGCCATTGAAAAACGTCCAGAAATGATTGAAGCTACTGACTGAATGAAAGGAGCTGGCATCTCACTCTCTTTGAATCTTCTTTATCATGCTAAGAGGAGCAGGAAAAAGCAAAAAATTTCAGAATTGCACCTTGCAATGCGGAGAAATTACTGTTTGTGCATTTACAATATTCATTGATTTTTGCCATTGAAAAACATCATGTTATTCATATACCAGAAATGTTTGAAGCTACTGACTGAATGAAAGGAGCTGGCATCTCACTCTCTTTGAATCTTCTTTATCATGCTAAGAGGAGCAGGAAAAAGCAAAAAATTTCAGAATTGCACCTTGCAATGCGGAGAAATTACTGTTTGTGCATTTACAATATTCATTGATTTTTGCCATTGAAAAACATCATGTTATTCATATACCAGAAATGTTTGAAGCTACTGACTGAATGAAAGGAGCTGGCATCTCACTCTCTTTGAATCTTCTTTATCATGCTAAGAGGAGCAGGAAAAAGCAAAAAATTTCAGAATTGCACCTTGCAATGCGGAGAAATTACTGTTTGTGCATTTACAATATTCATTGATTTTTGCCATTGAAAAACGTCCAGAAATGATTGAAGCTACTGACTGAATGAAAGGAGCTGGCATCTCACTCTCTTTGAATCTTCTTTATCATGCTAAGAGGAGCAGGAAAAATCAAAAAATTTCAGAATTGCACCTTGCAATGCGGAGAAATTACTGTTTGTGCATTTACAATATTCATTGATTTTTGCCATTGAAAAACATGTTATTCATATACCAGAAATGTTTGAAGCTACTGACTGAATGAAAGGAGCTGGCACCTCACTCTCTTTGAATCTTCTTTATCATGCTAAGAGGAGCGGGAAAAAGCAAAAAATTTCAGAATTGCACCTTGCAATGCGGAGAAATTACTGTTTGTGCATTTACAATATTCATTGATTTTTGCCATTGAAAAACATCCAGAAATGATTGAAGGTACTGACTGAATGAAAGGAGCTGGCATCTCACTCTCTTTGAATCTTCTTTATCATGCTAAGAGGAGCAGGAAAAAGCAAAAAATTTCAGAATTGCACCTTGCAATGCGGAGAAATTACTGTTTGTGCATTTACAATATTCATTGATTTTTGCCATTGAAAAACGTCCAGAAATGATTGAAGCTACTGACTGAATGAAAGGAGCTGGCATCTCACTCTCTTTGAATCTTCTTTATCATGCTAAGAGGAGCAGGAAAAAACAAAAAATTTCAGAATTGCACCTTGCAATGCGGAGAAATTACAGTTTGTGCATTTACAATATTCATTGATTTTTGCCATTGAAAAACATCCAGAAATGATTGAAGCTACTGACTGAATGAAAGGAGCTGGCATCTCACTCTCTTTGAATATTCTTTATCATGCTAAGAGGAGCAGGAAAAAGCAAAAAATTTCAGAATTGCACCTTGCAATGCGGAGAAATTACTGTTTGTGCATTTACAATATTCATTGATTTTTGCCATTGAAAAACATCATGTTATTCATATACCAGAAATGTTTGTAGCTACTGACTGAATGAAAGGAGCTGGCATCTCACTCTCTTTGAATCTTCTTTATCATGCTAAGAGGAGCAGGAAAAAGCAAAAAATTTCAGAATTGCACCTTGCAATGCGGAGAAATTACTGTTTGTGCATTTACAATATTCATTGATTTTTGCCATTGAAAAACATCATGTTATTCATATACCAGAAATGTTTGAAGCTACTGACTGAATGAAAGGAGCTGGCATCTCACTCTCTTTGAATCTTCTTTATCATGCTAAGAGGAGCAGGAAAAAGCAAAAAATTTCAGAATTGCACCTTGCAATGTGGAGAAATTACTGTTTGTGCATTTACAATATTCATTGATTTTTACCATTGAAAAACATCCAGAAATGATTGAAGCTACTGACTGAATGAAAGTAGCTGGCATCTCACTCTCTTTGAATCTTCTTTATCATGCTAAGAGGAGCAGGAAAAAGCAAAAAATTTCAGAATTGCACCTTGCAATGCAGAGAAATTACTGTTTGTGCATTTACAATATTCATTGATTTTTGCCATTGAAAAACATCATGTTATTCATATACCAGAAATGTTTGTAGCTACTGACTGAATGAAAGGAGCTGGCATCTCACTCTCTTTGAATCTTCTTTATCATGCTAAGAGGAGCAGGAAAAAGCAAAAAATTTCAGAATTGCACCTTGCAATGCGGAGAAATTACTGTTTGTGCATTTACAATATTCATTGATTTTTGCCATTGAAAAACATCATGTTATTCATATACCAGAAATGTTTGAAGCTACTGACTGAATGAAAGGAGCTGGCATCTCACTCTCTTTGAATCTTCTTTATCATGCTAAGAGGAGCAGGAAAAAGCAAAAAATTTCAGAATTGCACCTTGCAATGTGGAGAAATTACTGTTTGTGCATTTACAATATTCATTGATTTTTACCATTGAAAAACATCCAGAAATGATTGAAGCTACTGACTGAATGAAAGTAGCTGGCATCTCACTCTCTTTGAATCTTCTTTATCATGCTAAGAGGAGCAGGAAAAAGCAAAAAATTTCAGAATTGCACCTTGCAATGTGGAGAAATTACTGTTTGTGCATTTACAATATTCATTGATTTTTACCATTGAAAAACATCCAGAAATGATTGAAGCTACTGACTGAATGAAAGTAGCTGGCATCTCACTCTCTTTGTATCTTCTTTATCATGCTAAGAGGAGCAGGAAAAAGCAAAAAAATTCAGACTTGCACCTTGCAATGCGGAGAAATTACTGTTTGTGCATTTACAATATTCATTGATTTTTGCCATTGAAAAACATCATGTTATTCATATACCAGAAATGTTTGAAGCTACTGACTGAATGAAAGGAGCTGGCATCTCACTCTCTTTGAATCTTCTTTATCATGCTAAGAGGAGCAGGAAAAAGCAAAAAATTTCAGAATTGCACCTTGCAATGCGGAGAAATTACTGTTTGTGCATTTACAATATTCATTGATTTTTGCCATTGAAAAACGTCCAGAAATGATTGAAGCTACTGACTGAATGAAAGGAGCTGGCATCTCACTCTCTTTGAATCTTGTTTATCATGCTAAGAGGAGCAGGAAAAAGCAAAAAATTTCAGAATTGCACCTTGCAATGCGGAGAAATTACTGTTTGTGCATTTACAATATTCATTGATTTTTGCCATTGAAAAACGTCCAGAAATGATTGAAGCTACTGACTGAATGAAAGGAGCTGGCATCTCACTCTCTTTGAATCTTCTTTATCATGCTAAGAGGAGCAGGAAAAAGCAAAAAATTTCAGAATTGCACCTTGCAATGCGGAGAAATTACTGTTTGTGCATTTACAATATTCATTGATTTTTGCCATTGAAAAACATCATGTTATTCATATACCAGAAATGATTGAAGATACTGACTGAATGAAAGGAGCTGGCATCTCACTCTCTTTGAATCTTCTTTATCATGCTAAGAGGAGCAGGAAAAAGCAAAAAATTTCAGAATTGCACCTTGCAATGCGGAGAAATTACTGTTTGTGCATTTACAATATTCATTGATTTTTGCCATTGAAAAACGTCCAGAAATGATTGAAGCTACTGACTGAATGAAAGGAACTGGCATCTCACTCTCTTTGAATCTTCTTTATCATGCTAAGAGGAGCAGGAAAAAGCAAAAAATTTCAGAATTGCACCTTGCAATGCGGAGAAATTACTGTTTGTGCATTTACAAAATTCATTGATTTTTGCCATTGAAAAACATCATGTTATTCATATACCAGAAATGTTTGAAGCTACTGACTGAATGAAAGGAGCTGACATCTCACTCTCTTTGAATCTTCTTTATCATGCTAAGAGGAGCAGGAAAAAGCAAAAAATTTCAGAATTGCACCTTGCAATGCCGAGAAATTACTGTTTGTGCATTTACAATATTCATTGATTTTTGCCATTGAAAAACATCCAGAAATGATTGAAGCTACTGACTGAATGAAAGGAGCTGGCATCTCACTCTCTTTGAATCTTCTTTATCATGCTAAGAGGAGCAGGAAAAAGCAAAAAATTTCAGAATTGCACCTTGCAATGCGGAGAAATTACTGTTTGTGCATTTACAATATTCATTGATTTTTGCCATTGAAAAACATCATGTTATTCATATACCAGAAATGTTTGAAGCTACTGACTGAATGAAAGGAGCTGGCATCTCACTCTCTTTGAATCTTCTTTATCATGCTAAGAGGAGCAGGAAAAAGCAAAAAATTTCAGAATTGCACCTTGCAATGCGGAGAAATTACTGTTTGTGCATTTACAATATTCATTGATTTTTGCCATTGTAAAACATCATGTTATTCATATACCAGAAATGTTTGAAGCTACTGACTGAATGAAAGGAGCTGGCATCTCACTCTCTTTGAATCTTCTTTATCATGCTAAGAGGAGCAGGAAAAAGCAAAAAATTTCAGAATTGCACCTTGCAATGTGGAGAAATTACTGTTTGTGCATTTACAATATTCATTGATTTTTACCATTGAAAAAGGTCCAGAAATGATTGAAGCTACTGACTGAATGAAAGTAGCTGGCATCTCACTCTCTTTGAATCTTCTTTATCATGCTAAGAGGAGCAGGAAAAAGCAAAAAATTTCAGACTTGCACCTTGCAATGCGGAGAAATTACTGTTTGTGCATTTACAATATTCATTGATTTTTGCCATTGAAAAACATCATGTTATTCATATACCAGAAATGTTTGAAGCTACTGACTGAATGAAAGGAGCTGGCATCTCACTCTCTTTGAATCTTCTTTATCATGCTAAGATGAGCAGGAAAAAGCAAAAAATTTCAGAATCGCACCTTGCAATGCGGAGAAATTACTGTTTGTGCATTTACAATTTTCATTGATTTTTGCCATTGAAAAACGTCCAGAAATGATTGAAGGTACTGACTGAATGAAAGGAGCTGGCATCTCACTCTCTTTGAATCTTCTTTATCATGCTAAGAGGAGCAGGAAAAAGCAAAAAATTTCAGAATTGCACTTTGCAATGCGGAGAAATTACTGTTTGTGCATTTACAATATTCATTGATTTTTGCCATTGAAAAACGTCCAGAAATGATTGAAGCTACTGACTGAATGAAAGGAGCTGGCATCTCACTCTCCTTGAATCTTCTTTATCATGCTAAGAGGAGCAGGAAAAAGCAAAAAATTTCAGAATTGCACCTTGCAATGCGGAGAAATTACAGTTTGTGCATTTACAATATTCATTGATTTTTGCCATTGAAAAACATCCAGAAATGATTGAAGCTACTGACTGAATGAAAGGAGCTGGCATCTCACTCTCTTTGAATCTTCTTTATCATGCTAAGAGGAGCAGGAAAAAGCAAAAAATTTCAGAATTGCACCTTGCAATGCGGAGAAATTACTGTTTGTGCATTTACAATATTCATCGATTTTTGCCATTGAAAAACATCATGTTATTCATATACCAGAAATGTTTGAAGCTACTGACTGAATGAAAGGAGCTGGCATCTCACTCTCTTTGAATCTTCTTTATCATGCTAAGAGGAGCAGGAAAAAGCAAAAAATTTCAGAATTGCACCTTGCAATGCGGAGAAATTACTGTTTGTGCATTTACAATATTCATTGATTTTTGCCATTGAAAAACATGTTATTCATATACCAGAAATGTTTGAAGCTACTGACTGAATGAAAGGAGCTGGCACCTCACTCTCTTTGAATCTTTATCATGCTAAGAGGAGCGGGAAAAAGCAAAAAATTTCAGAATTGCACCTTGCAATGCGGAGAAATTACTGTTTGTGCATTTACAATATTCATTGATTTTTGCCATTGAAAAACGTCCAGAAATGATTGAAGGTACTGACTGAATGAATGGAGCTGGCATCTCACTCTCTTTGAATCTTCTTTATCATGCTAAGAGGAGCAGGAAAAAGCAAAAAATTTCAGAATTGCACCTTGCAATGCGGAGAAATTACTGTTTGTGCATTTACAATATTCATTGATTTTTGCCATTGAAAAACGTCCAGAAATGATTGAAGCTACTGACTGAATGAAAGGAGCTGGCATCTCACTCTCTTTGAATCTTCTTTATTATGCTAAGAGGAGCAGGAAAAAGCAAAAAATTTCAGAATTGCACCTTGCAATGCGGAGAAATTACAGTTTGTGCATTTACAATATTCATTGATTTTTGCCATTGAAAAACATCCAGAAATGATTGAAGCTACTGACTGAATGAAAGGAGCTGGCATCTCACTGTCTTTGAATCTTCTTTATCATGCTAAGAGGAGCAGGAAAAAGCAAAAAATTTCAGAATTGCACCTTGCAATGCGGAGAAATTACTGTTTGTGCATTTACAATATTCATTGATTTTTGCCATTGAAAAACATCATGTTATTCATATACCAGAAATGTTTGAAGCTACTGACTGAATGAAAGGAGCTGGCATCTCACTCTCTTTGAATCTTCTTTATCATGCTAAGAGGAGCAGGAAAAAGCAAAAAATTTCAGAATTGCACCTTGCAATGTGGAGAAATTACTGTTTGTGCATTTACAATATTCATTGATTTTTACCATTGAAAAACGTCCAGAAATGATTGAAGCTACTGACTGAATGAAAGTAGCTGGCATCTCACTCTCTTTGAATCTTCTTTATCATGCTAAGAGGAGCAGGAAAAAGCAAAAAATTTCAGACTTGCACCTTGCAATGCGGAGAAATTACTGTTTGTGCATTTACAATATTCATTGATTTTTGCCATTGAAAAACATCATGTTATTCATATACCAGAAATGTTTGAAGCTACTGACTGAATGAAAGGAGCTGGCATCTCACTCTCTTTGAATCTTCTTTATCATGCTAAGAGGAGCAGGAAAAAGCAAAAAATTTCAGAATTGCACCTTGCAATGCGGAGAAATTACTGTTTGTGCATTTACGATATTCATTGATTTTTGCCATTGAAAAACGTCCAGAAATGATTGAAGCTACTGACTGAATGAAAGGAGCTGGCATCTCACTCTCTTTGAATCTTGTTTATCATGCTAAGAGGAGCAGGAAAAAGCAAAAAATTTCAGAATTGCACCTTGCAATGCGGAGAAATTACTGTTTGTGCATTTACAATATTCATTGATTTTTGCCATTGAAAAACATCCAGAAATGATTGAAGCTACTGACTGAATGAAAGGAGCTGGCATCTCACTCTCTTTGAATCTTCTTTATCATGCTAAGAGGAGCAGGAAAAAGCAAAAAATTTCAGAATTGCACCTTGCAATGCGGAGAAATTACTGTTTGTGCATTTACAATATTCATTGATTTTTGCCATTGAAAAACATCATGTTATTCATATACCAGAAATGTTTGAAGCTACTGACTGAATGAAAGGAGCTGGCATCTCACTCTCTTTGAATCTTCTTTATCATGCTAAGAGGAGCAGGAAAAAGCAAAAAATTTCATAATTGCACCTTGCAATGCGGAGAAATTACTGTTTGTGCATTTACAATATTCATTGATTTTTGCCATTGAAAAACGTCCAGAAATGATTGAAGCTACTGACTGAATGAAAGGAGCTGGCATCTCACTCTCTTTGAATCATGTTTATCATGCTAAGAGGAGCAGGAAAAAGCAAAAAATTTCAGAATTGCACCTTGCAATGCGGAGAAATTACTGTTTGTGCATTTACAATATTCATTGATTTTTGCCATTGAAAAACGTCCAGAAATTATTGAAGCTACTGACTGAATGAAAGGAGCTGGCATCTCACTCTCTTTGAATCTTCTTTATCATGCTAAGAGGAGCAGGAAAAAGCAAAAAATTTCAGAATTGCACCTTGCAATGCGGAGAAATTACTGTTTGTGCATTTACAATATTCATTGATTTTTGCCATTGAAAAACATCATGTTATTCATATACCAGAAATGATTGAAGCTACTGACTGAATGAAAGGAGCTGGCATCTCACTCTCTTTGAATCTTCTTTATCATGCTAAGAGGAGCAGGAAAAAGTAAAAAATTTCAGAATTGCACTATGCAATGCGGAGAAATTACTGTTTGTGCATTTATAATATTCAATGATTTTTGCCATTGAAAAACGTCCAGAAATGATTGAAGCTACTGACTGAACGAAAGGAGCTGGCATCTCACTCTCTTTGAATCTTCATCATGCTAAGAGGAGCAGGAAAAAGCAAAAAATTTCAGAATTGCACCTTGCAATGCGGAGAAATTACTGTTTGTGCATTTACAATATTCATTGATTTTTGCCATTGAAAAACATCATGTTATTCATATACCAGAAATGTTTGAAGCTACTGACTGAATGAAAGGAGCTGGCATCTCACTCTCTTTGAATCTTCTTTATCATGCTAAGAGGAGCAGGAAAAAGCAAAAAATTTCAGAATTGCAACTTGCAATGCGGAGAAATTACTGTTTGTGCATTTACAATATTCATTGATTTTTGCCATTGAAAAACGTCCAGAAATGATTGAAGCTACTGACTGAAAGAAAGGAGCTGGCATCTCACTCTCTTTGAATCTTCTTTATCATGCTAAGAGGAGCAGGTAAAAGCAAAAAATTTCAGAATTGCACCTTGCAATGCGGAGAAATTACTGTTTGTGCATTTACAATATTCATTGATTTTTGCCATTGAAAAACGTCCAGAAATGATTGAAGCTACTGACTGAATGAAAGGAGCTGGCATCTCACTCTCTTTGAATCTTGTTTATCATGCTAAGAGGAGCAGGAAAAAGCAAAAAATTTCAGAATTGCACCTTGCAATGCGGAGAAATTACTGTTTGTGCATTTGCAATATTCATTGATTTTTGCCATTGAAAAACGTCCAGAAATGATTGAAGCTACTGACTGAATGAAAGGAGCTGGCATCTCACTCTCTTTGAATCTTCTTTATCATGCTAAGAGGAGCAGGAAAAAGCAAAAAATTTCAGAATTGCACCTTGCAATGCGGAGAAATTACTGTTTGTGCATTTACAATATTCATTGATTTTTGCCATTGAAAAACATCATGTTATTCATATACCAGAAATGATTGAAGCTACTGACTGAATGAAAGGAGCTGGCATCTCACTCTCTTTGAATCTTCTTTATCATGCTAAGAGGAGCAGGAAAAAGCAAAAAATTTCAGAATTGCACCTTGCAATGCGGAGAAATTACTGTTTGTGCATTTACAATATTCATTGATTTTTGCCATTGAAAAACATCATGTTATTCATATACCAGAAATGTTTGAAGCTACTGACTGAATGAAAGGAGCTGGCATCTCACTCTCTTTGAATCTTCTTTATCATGCTAAGAGGAGCAGGAAAAAGCAAAAAATTTCAGAATTGCACCTTGCAATGCGGAGAAATTACTGTTTGTGCATTTACAATATTCATTGATTTTTACCATTGAAAAACGTCCAGAAATGATTGAGGCTACTGACTGAACGAAAGGAGCTGGCATCTCACTCTCTTTGAATCTTCTTTAACATGCTAAGAGGAGCAGGAAAAAGCAAAAAATTTCAGAATTGCACCTTGCAATGCGGAGAAATTACTGTTTGTGCATTTACAATATTCATTGATTTTTGCCATTGAAAAACATCATGTTATTCATATACCAGAAATGTTTGAAGCTACTGACTGAATGAAAGGAGCTGGCATCTCACTCTCTTTGAATCTTCTTTATCATGCTAAGAGGAGCAGGAAAAAACAAAAAATTTCAGAATTGCACCTTGCAATGCGGAGAAATTACTGTTTGTGCATTTACAATATTCATTGATTTTTGCCATTGAAAAACATCATGTTATTCATATACCAGAAATGATTGAAGCTACTGACTGAATGAAAGGAGCTGGCATCTCACTCTCTTTGAATCTTCTTTATCATGCTAAGAGGAGCAAGAAAAAGTAAAAAATTTCAGAATTGCACCTTGCAATGCGGAGAAATTACTGTTTGTGCATTTACAATATTCAATGATTTTTGCCATTGAAAAAAGTCCAGAAATGATTGAAGCTACTGACTCAATGAAAGGAGCTGGCATCTCACTCTCTTTGAATCTTCTTTATCATGCTAAGAGGAGCAGGAAAAAGCAAAAAATTTCAGAATTACACCTTGCAATGCGGAGAAATTACTGTTTGTGCATTTACAATATTCATTGATTTTTGCCATTGAAAAACATCATGTTATTCATATACCAGAAATGTTTGAAGCTACTGACTGAATGAAAGGAGCTGGCATCTCACTCTCTTTGAATCTTCTTTATCATGCTAAGAGGAGCAGGAAAAAGCAAAAAATTTCAGAATTGCACCTTGCAATGCGGAGAAATTACTGTTTGTGCATTTACAATATTCATTGATTTTTGCCATTGAAAAACATCATGTTATTCATATACCAGAAATGTTTGAAGCTACTGACTGAATGAAAGGAGCTGGCATCTCACTCTCTTTGAATCTTCTTTATCATGCTAAGAGGAGCAGGAAAAAGCAAAAAATTTCAGAATTGCACCTTGCAATGCGGAGAAATTACTGTTTGTGCATTTACAATATTCATTGATTTTTGCCATTGAAAAACATGTTATTCATATACCAGAAATGTTTGAAGCTACTGACTGAATGAAAGGAGCTGGCATCTCACTCTCTTTGAATCTTCTTTATCATGCTAAGAGGAGCAGGAAAAAGCAAAAAATTTCAGAATTGCACCTTGCAATGCGGAGAAATTACAGTTTGTGCATTTACAATATTCATTGATTTTTGCCATTGAAAAACGTCCAGAAATGATTGAAGCTACTGACTGAATGAAAGGAGCTGGCATCTCACTCTCTTTGAATCTTCTTTATCATGCTAAGAGGAGCAGGAAAAAGTAAAAAATTTCAGAATTGCACTATGCAATGCGGAGAAATTACTGTTTGTGCATTTATAATATTCAATGATTTTTGCCATTGAAAAACGTCCAGAAATGATTGAAGCTACTGACTGAACGAAAGGAGCTGGCATCTCACTCTCTTTGAATCTTCATCATGCTAAGAGGAGCAGGAAAAAGCAAAAAATTTCAGAATTGCACCTTGCAATGCGGAGAAATTACTGTTTGTGCATTTACAATATTCATTGATTTTTGCCATTGAAAAACATCATGTTATTCATATACCAGAAATGTTTGAAGCTACTGACTGAATGAAAGGAGCTGGCATCTCACTCTCTTTGAATCTTCTTTATCATGCTAAGAGGAGCAGGAAAAAGCAAAAAATTTCAGAATTGCAACTTGCAATGCGGAGAAATTACTGTTTGTGCATTTACAATATTCATTGATTTTTGCCATTGAAAAACGTCCAGAAATGATTGAAGCTACTGACTGAAAGAAAGGAGCTGGCATCTCACTCTCTTTGAATCTTCTTTATCATGCTAAGAGGAGCAGGTAAAAGCAAAAAATTTCAGAATTGCACCTTGCAATGCGGAGAAATTACTGTTTGTGCATTTACAATATTCATTGATTTTTGCCATTGAAAAACGTCCAGAAATGATTGAAGCTACTGACTGAATGAAAGGAGCTGGCATCTCACTCTCTTTGAATCTTGTTTATCATGCTAAGAGGAGCAGGAAAAAGCAAAAAATTTCAGAATTGCACCTTGCAATGCGGAGAAATTACTGTTTGTGCATTTGCAATATTCATTGATTTTTGCCATTGAAAAACGTCCAGAAATGATTGAAGCTACTGACTGAATGAAAGGAGCTGGCATCTCACTCTCTTTGAATCTTCTTTATCATGCTAAGAGGAGCAGGAAAAAGCAAAAAATTTCAGAATTGCACCTTGCAATGCGGAGAAATTACTGTTTGTGCATTTACAATATTCATTGATTTTTGCCATTGAAAAACATCATGTTATTCATATACCAGAAATGATTGAAGCTACTGACTGAATGAAAGGAGCTGGCATCTCACTCTCTTTGAATCTTCTTTATCATGCTAAGAGGAGCAGGAAAAAGCAAAAAATTTCAGAATTGCACCTTGCAATGCGGAGAAATTACTGTTTGTGCATTTACAATATTCATTGATTTTTGCCATTGAAAAACATCATGTTATTCATATACCAGAAATGTTTGAAGCTACTGACTGAATGAAAGGAGCTGGCATCTCACTCTCTTTGAATCTTCTTTATCATGCTAAGAGGAGCAGGAAAAAGCAAAAAATTTCAGAATTGCACCTTGCAATGCGGAGAAATTACTGTTTGTGCATTTACAATATTCATTGATTTTTACCATTGAAAAACGTCCAGAAATGATTGAGGCTACTGACTGAACGAAAGGAGCTGGCATCTCACTCTCTTTGAATCTTCTTTAACATGCTAAGAGGAGCAGGAAAAAGCAAAAAATTTCAGAATTGCACCTTGCAATGCGGAGAAATTACTGTTTGTGCATTTACAATATTCATTGATTTTTGCCATTGAAAAACATCATGTTATTCATATACCAGAAATGTTTGAAGCTACTGACTGAATGAAAGGAGCTGGCATCTCACTCTCTTTGAATCTTCTTTATCATGCTAAGAGGAGCAGGAAAAAACAAAAAATTTCAGAATTGCACCTTGCAATGCGGAGAAATTACTGTTTGTGCATTTACAATATTCATTGATTTTTGCCATTGAAAAACATCATGTTATTCATATACCTGAAATGATTGAAGCTACTGACTGAATGAAAGGAGCTGGCATCTCACTCTCTTTGAATCTTCTTTATCATGCTAAGAGGAGCAAGAAAAAGTAAAAAATTTCAGAATTGCACCTTGCAATGCGGAGAAATTACTGTTTGTGCATTTACAATATTCAATGATTTTTGCCATTGAAAAAAGTCCAGAAATGATTGAAGCTACTGACTCAATGAAAGGAGCTGGCATCTCACTCTCTTTGAATCTTCTTTATCATGCTAAGAGGAGCAGGAAAAAGCAAAAAATTTCAGAATTGCACCTTGCAATGCGGAGAAATTACTGTTTGTGCATTTACAATATTCATTGATTTTTGCCATTGAAAAACATCATGTTATTCATATACCAGAAATGTTTGAAGCTACTGACTGAATGAAAGGAGCTGGCATCTCACTCTCTTTGAATCTTCTTTATCATGCTAAGAGGAGCAGGAAAAAGCAAAAAATTTCAGAATTGCACCTTGCAATGCGGAGAAATTACTGTTTGTGCATTTACAATATTCATTGATTTTTGCCATTGAAAAACATCATGTTATTCATATACCAGAAATGTTTGAAGCTACTGACTGAATGAAAGGAGCTGGCATCTCACTCTCTTTGAATCTTCTTTATCATGCTAAGAGGAGCAGGAAAAAGCAAAAAATTTCAGAATTGCACCTTGCAATGCGGAGAAATTACTGTTTGTGCATTTAAAATATTCATTGATTTTTGCCATTGAAAAACATGTTATTCATATACCAGAAATGTTTGAAGCTACTGACTGAATGAAAGGAGCTGGCATCTCACTCTCTTTGAATCTTCTTTATCATGCTAAGAGGAGCAGGAAAAAGCAAAAAATTTCAGAATTGCACCTTGCAATGCGGAGAAATTACAGTTTGTGCATTTACAATATTCATTGATTTTTGCCATTGAAAAACGTCCAGAAATGATTGAAGCTACTGACTGAATGAAAGGAGCTGGCATCTCACTCTCTTTGAATCTTCTTTATCATGCTAAGAGGAGCAGGAAAAAGCAAAAAATTTCAGAATTGCACCTTGCAATGCGGAGAAATTACTGTTTGTGCATTTACAATATTCATTGATTTTTGCCATTGAAAAACGTCCAGAAATGATTGAAGCTACTGACTGAATGAAAGGAGCTGGCATCTCACTCTCTTTGAATCTTCTTTATCATGCTAAGAGGAGCAGGAAAAAGCAAAAAATTTCAGAATTGCTCCTTGCATTGCGGAGAAATTACTGTTTGTGCATTTACAATATTCATTGATTTTTGCCATTGAAAAACATGTTATTCATATACCAGAAATGTTTGAAGCTACTGACTGAATGAAAGGAGCTGGCACCTCACTCTCTTTGAATCTTCTTTATCATGCTAAGAGGAGCAGGAAAAAGCAAAAAATTTCAGAATTGCACCTTGCAATGCGGAGAAATTACTGTTTGTGCATTTACAATATTCATTGATTTTTGCCATTGAAAACGTCCAGAAATGATTGAAGCTACTGACTGAATGAAAGGAGCTGGCATCTCACTCTCTTTGAATCTTCTTTATCATGCTAAGAGGAGCAGGAAAAAGCAAAAAATTTCAGAATTGCGCCTTGCAATGCGGAGAAATTAGTGTTTGTGCATTTACAAAATTCATTGATTTTTGCCATTGAAAAACATCATGTTATTCATTTACCAGAAATGATTGAAGCTACTGACTGAATGAAAGGAGCTGGCATCTCACTCTCTTTGAAACTTCTTTATCATGCTAAGAGGAGCAGGAAAAAGCAAAAAATTTCAGAATTGCACCTTGCAATGCGGAGAAATTACTGTTTGTGCATTTACAATATTCATTGATTTTTGCCATTGAAAAACGTCCAGAAATGATTGAAGCTACTGACTGAATGAAAGGAGCTGGCATCTCACTCTCTTTGAATCTTCTTTATCATGCTAAGAGGAGCAGGAAAAAGCAAAAAATTTCAGAATTGCACCTTGCAATGCGGAGAAATTACTGTTTGTGCATTTACAATATTCATTGATTTTTGCCATTGAAAAACGTCCAGAAATGATTGAAGCTACTGACTGAATGAAAGTAGCTGGCATCTCACTCTCTTTGAATCTTCTTTATCATGCTAAGAGGAGCAGGAAAAAGCAAAAAATTTCAGACTTGCACCTTGCAATGCGGAGAAATTACTGTTTGTGCATTTACAATATTCATTGATTTTTGCCATTGAAAAACATCATGTTATTCATATACCAGAAATGTTTGAAGCTACTGACTGAATGAAAGGAGCTGGCATCTCACTCTCTTTGAATCTTCTTTATCATGCTAAGAGGAGCAGGAAAAAGCAAAAAATTTCAGAATTGCACCTTGCAATGCGGAGAAATTACTGTTTGTGCATTTACAATATTCATTGATTTTTGCCATTGAAAAACGTCCAGAAATGATTGAAGCTACTGACTGAATGAAAGGAGCTGGCATCTCACTCTCTTTGAATCTTCTTTATCATGCTAAGAGGAGCAGGAAAAAGCAAAAAATTTCAGAATTGCACCTTACAATGCGGAGAAATTACAGTTTGTGCATTTACAATATTCATTGATTTTTGCCATTGAAAAACGTCCAGAAATGATTGAAGCTACTGACTGAATGAAAGGAGCTGGCATCTCACTCTCTTTGAATCTTCTTTATCATGCTAAGAGGAGCAGGAAAAAGCAAAAAATTTCAGATTTGCACCTTGCAATGCGGAGAAATTACTGTTTGTGCATTTACAATATTCATTGATTTTTGCCATTGAAAAACGTC
This sequence comes from Phyllobates terribilis, assembly GCF_046119375.1. Lineage (NCBI taxonomy): Eukaryota > Metazoa > Chordata > Amphibia > Anura > Dendrobatidae > Phyllobates > Phyllobates terribilis. The sequence continues at coordinate 125,157 of NW_027364963.1, read as the reverse complement.
CAGAAATGATTGAAGCTACTGACTGAATGAAAGGAGCTGGCATCTCACTCTCTTTGAATCTTCTTTATCATGCTAAGAGGAGCAGGAAAAAGCAAAAAATTTCAGAATTGCACCTTGCAATGCGGAGAAATTACTGTTTGTGCATTTACAATATTCATTGATTTTTGCCATTGAAAAACATCATGTTATTCATATACCAGAAATGTTTGAAGCTACTGACTGAATGAAAGGAGCTGGCATCTCACTCTCTTTGAATCTTCTGTATCATGCTAAGAGGAGCAGGAAAAAGCAAAAAATTTCATAATTGCACCTTGCAATGCGGAGAAATTACTGTTTGTGCAATTACAATATTCATTGATTTTTGCCATTGAAAAACGTCCAGAAATGATTGAAGCTACTGACTGAATGAAAGGAGCTGGCATCTCACTCTCTATGAATCTTCTTTATCATGCTAAGAGGAGCAGGAAAAGCAAAAAATTTCAGAATTGCACCTTGCAATGCGAAGAAATTACAGTTTGTGCATTTACAATATTCATTGACTTTTGCCATTGAAAAACATCCAGAAATGATTGAAGCTACTGACTGAATGAAAGGAGCTGGCATCTCACTCTCTTTGAATCTTCTTTATCATGCTAAGAGGAGCAGGAAAAAGCAAAAAATTTCAGAATTGCACCTTGCAATGCGGAGAAATTACTGTTTGTGCATTTACAATATTCATTGATTTTTGCCATTGAAAAACGTCCAGAAATGATTGAAGCTACTGACTGAATGAAAGGAGCTGGCATCTCACTCTCTTTGAATCTTCTTTATCATGCTAAGAGGAGCAGGAAAAAGCAAAAAATTTCAGAATTGCGCCTTGCAATGCGGAGAAATTACTGTTTGTGCATTTACAAAATTCATTGATTTTTGCCATTGAAAAACATCATGTTATTCATTTACCAGAAATGATTGAAGCTACTGACTGAATGAAAGGAGCTGGCATCTCACTCTCTTTGAATCTTCTTTATCATGCTAAGAGGAGCAGGAAAAAGCAAAACATTTCAGAATTGCACCTTGCAATGCGAAGAAATTACTGTTTGTGCATTTACAATATTCATTGATTTTTGCCATTGAAAAACGTCCAGAAATGATTGAAGCTACTGACTGAATGAAAGGAGCTGGCATCTCACTCTCTTTGAATCTTCTTTATCATGCTAAGAGGAGCAGGAAAAAGCAAAAAATTTCAGACTTGCACCTTGCAATGCGGAGAAATTACTGTTTGTGCATTTACAATATTTATTGATTTTTGCCATTGAAAAACATCATGTTATTCATATACCAGAAATGTTTGAAGCTACTGACTGAATGAAAGGAGCTGGCATCTCACTCTCTTTGAATCTTCTTTATCATGCTAAGAGGAGCAGGAAAAAGCAAAAAATTTCAGAATTGCACCTTGCAATGCGGAGAAATTACTGTTTGTGCATTTACAATATTCATTGATTTTTGCCATTGAAAAACGTCCAGAAATGATTGAAGCTACTGACTGAATGAAAGGAGCTGGCATCTCACTCTCTTTGAATCTTCTTTATCATGCTAAGAGGAGCAGGAAAAAGCAAAAAATTTCAGAATTGCACCTTACAATGCGGAGAAATTACAGTTTGTGCATTTACAATATTCATTGATTTTTGCCATTGAAAAACGTCCAGAAATGATTGAAGCTACTGACTGAATGAAAGGAGCTGGAATCTCACTCTCTTTGAATCTTCTTTATCAAGTTAAGAGGAGCAGGAAAAAGCAAAAAATTTCAGAATTGCACCTTGCAATGCGGAGAAATTACTGTTTGTGCATTTACAATATTCATTGATTTTTGCCATTGAAAAACATGTTATTCATATACCAGAAATGTTTGAAGCTACTGACTGAATGAAAGGAGCTGGAACCTCACTCTCTTTGAATCTTCTTTATCATGCTAAGAGGAGCAGGAAAAAGCAAAAAATTTCAGAATTGCACCTTGCAATGCGGAGAAATTACTGTTTGTACATTTACAATATTCATTGATTTTTGCCATTGAAAAACGTCCAGAAATGATTGAAGCTACTGACTGAATGAAAGGAGCTGGCATCTCACTCACTTTGAATCTTCTTTATCATGCTAAGAGGAGCAGGAAAAAGCAAAAAATTTCAGAATTGCACCTTGCAATGCGGAGAAATTACTGTTTGTGCATTTACAATATTCATTGATTTTTGCCATTGAAAAACGTCCAGAAATGATTGAAGCTACTGACTGAATGAAAGGAGCTGGCATCTCACTCTCTTTGAATCTTCTTTATCATGCTAAGAGGAGCAGGAAAAAGCAAAAAATTTCAGAATTGCACCTTGCAATGCGGAGAAATTACTGTTTGTGCATTTACAATATTCATTGATTTTTGCCATTGAAAAACGTCCAGAAATGATTGAAGCTACTGACTGAATGAAAGGAGCTGGCATCTCACTCTCTTTGAATTTTCTTTATCATGCTAAGAGGAGCAGGAAAAAGCAAAAAATTTCAGAATTGCACCTTGCAATGCGGAGAAATTACTGTTTGTGCATTTACAATATTCATTGATTTTTGCCATTGAAAAACATGTTATTCATATACCAGAAATGTTTGAAGCTACTGACTGAATGAAAGGAGCTGGCACCTCACTCTCTTTGAATCTTCTTTATCATGCTAAGAGGAGCAGGATAAAGCAAAAAATTTCAGAATTGCACCTTGCAATGCGGAGAAATTACTGTTTGTGCATTTACAATATTCATTGATTTTTGCCATTGAAAAACGTCCAGAAATGATTGAAGCTACTGACTGAATGAAAGGAGCTGGCATCTCACTCTCTTTGAATCTTCTTTATCATGCTAAGAGGAGCTGGAAAAAGCAAAAAATTTCAGAATTGCACCTTGCAATGCGGAGAAATTACTGTTTGTGCATTTACAATATTCATTAATTTTTGCCATTGAAAAACATCATGTTATTCATATACCAGAAATGTTTGAAGCTACTGACTGAATGAAAGGAGCTGGCATCTCACTCTCTTTGAATCTTCTTTATCATGCTAAGATGAGCAGGAAAAAGCAAAAAATTTCAGAATTGCACCTTGCAATGCGGAGAAATTACTGTTTGTGCATTTACAATATTCATTGATTTTTGCCATTGAAAAACGTCCAGAAATGATTGAAGCTACTGACTGAATGAAAGGAGCTGGCATCTCACTCTCTTTGAATCTTCTTTATCATGCTAAGAGGAGCAGGAAAAAGCAAAAAATTTCAGAATTGCACCTTGCAATGCGGAGAAATTACAGTTTGTGCATTTACAATATTCATTGATTTTTGCCATTGAAAAACGTCCAGAAATGATTGAAGCTACTGACTGAATGAAAGGAGCTGGCATCTCACTCTCTTTGAATCTTCTTTATCATGCTAAGAGGAGCAGGAAAAAGCAAAAAATTTCAGAATTGCTCCTTGCAATGCGGAGAAATTACTGTTTGTGCATTTACAATATTCATTGATTTTTGCCATTGAAAAACATGTTATTCATATACCAGAAATGTTTGAAGCTACTGACTGAATGAAAGGAGCTGGCACCTCACTCTCTTTGAATCTTCTTTATCATGCTAAGAGGAGCAGGAAAAAGCAAAAAATTTCAGAATTGCACCTTGCAATGCGGAGAAATTACTGTTTGTGCATTTACAATATTCATTGATTTTTGCCATTGAAAAACGTCCAGAAATGATTGAAGCTACTGACTGAATGAAAGGAGCTGGCATCTCACTCTCTTTGAATCTTCTTTATCATGCTAAGAGGAGCAGGAAAAAGCAAAAAATTTCAGAATTGCACCTTGCAATGCGGAGAAATTACTGTTTGTGCATTTACAATATTCATTGATTTTTGCCATTGAAAAACATCATGTTATTCATATACCAGAAATGATTGAAGCTACTGACTGAATGAAAGGAGCTGGCATCTCACTCTCTTTGAATCTTCTTTATCATGCTAAGAGGAGCAGGAAAATGTAAAAAATTTCAGAATTGCACCTTGCAATGCGGAGAAATTACTGTTTGTGCATTTACAATATTCAATGATTTTTGCCATTGAAAAACGTCCAGAAATGATTGAAGCTACTGACTGAATGAAAGGAGCTGGCATCTCACTCTCTTTGAATCTTCTTTATCATGCTAAGAGGAGCAGGAAAAAGCAAAAAATTTCAGAATTGCACCTTGCAATGCGGAGAAATTACTGTTTGTGCATTTACAATATTCATTGATTTTTACCATTGAAAAACGTCCAGAAATGATTGAAGCTACTGACTGAATGAAAGAAGCTGGCATCTCACTCTCTTTGAATCTTCTTTATCATGCTAAGAGGAGCAGGAAAAAGCAAAAAATTTCAGACTTGCACCTTGCAATGCGGAGAAATTACTGTTTGTGCATTTACAATATTTATTGATTTTTGCCATTGAAAAACATCATGTTATTCATATACCAGAAATGTTTGAAGCTACTGACTGAATGAAAGGAGCTGGCATCTCACTCTCTTTGAATCTTCTTTATCATGCTAAGAGGAGCAGGAAAAAGCAAAAAATTTCAGAATTGCACCTTGCAATGCGGAGAAATTACTGTTTGTGCATTTACAATATTCATTGATTTTTGCCATTGAAAAACGTCCAGAAATGATTGAAGCTACTGACTGAATGAAAGGAGCTGGCATCTCACTCTCTTTGAATCTTCTTTATCATGCTAAGAGGAGCAGGAAAAAGCAAAAAATTTCAGAATTGCACCTTACAATGCGGAGAAATTACAGTTTGTGCATTTACAATATTCATTGATTTTTGCCATTGAAAAACGTCCAGAAATGATTGAAGCTACTGACTGAATGAAAGGAGCTGGAATCTCACTCTCTTTGAATCTTCTTTATCAAGTTAAGAGGAGCAGGAAAAAGCAAAAAATTTCAGAATTGCACCTTGCAATGCGGAGAAATTACTGTTTGTGCATTTACAATATTCATTGATTTTTGCCATTGAAAAACATGTTATTCATATACCAGAAATGTTTGAAGCTACTGACTGAATGAAAGGAGCTGGAACCTCACTCTCTTTGAATCTTCTTTATCATGCTAAGAGGAGCAGGAAAAAGCAAAAAATTTCAGAATTGCACCTTGCAATGCGGAGAAATTACTGTTTGTACATTTACAATATTCATTGATTTTTGCCATTGAAAAACGTCCAGAAATGATTGAAGCTACTGACTGAATGAAAGGAGCTGGCATCTCACTCACTTTGAATCTTCTTTATCATGCTAAGAGGAGCAGGAAAAAGCAAAAAATTTCAGAATTGCACCTTGCAATGCGGAGAAATTACTGTTTGTGCATTTACAATATTCATTGATTTTTGCCATTGAAAAACGTCCAGAAATGATTGAAGCTACTGACTGAATGAAAGGAGCTGGCATCTCACTCTCTTTGAATCTTCTTTATCATGCTAAGAGGAGCAGGAAAAAGCAAAAAATTTCAGAATTGCACCTTGCAATGCGGAGAAATTACTGTTTGTGCATTTACAATATTCATTGATTTTTGCCATTGAAAAACGTCCAGAAATGATTGAAGCTACTGACTGAATGAAAGGAGCTGGCATCTCACTCTCTTTGAATTTTCTTTATCATGCTAAGAGGAGCAGGAAAAAGCAAAAAATTTCAGAATTGCACCTTGCAATGCGGAGAAATTACTGTTTGTGCATTTACAATATTCATTGATTTTTGCCATTGAAAAACATGTTATTCATATACCAGAAATGTTTGAAGCTACTGACTGAATGAAAGGAGCTGGCACCTCACTCTCTTTGAATCTTCTTTATCATGCTAAGAGGAGCAGGATAAAGCAAAAAATTTCAGAATTGCACCTTGCAATGCGGAGAAATTACTGTTTGTGCATTTACAATATTCATTGATTTTTGCCATTGAAAAACGTCCAGAAATGATTGAAGCTACTGACTGAATGAAAGGAGCTGGCATCTCACTCTCTTTGAATCTTCTTTATCATGCTAAGAGGAGCTGGAAAAAGCAAAAAATTTCAGAATTGCACCTTGCAATGCGGAGAAATTACTGTTTGTGCATTTACAATATTCATTAATTTTTGCCATTGAAAAACATCATGTTATTCATATACCAGAAATGTTTGAAGCTACTGACTGAATGAAAGGAGCTGGCATCTCACTCTCTTTGAATCTTCTTTATCATGCTAAGATGAGCAGGAAAAAGCAAAAAATTTCAGAATTGCACCTTGCAATGCGGAGAAATTACTGTTTGTGCATTTACAATATTCATTGATTTTTGCCATTGAAAAACGTCCAGAAATGATTGAAGCTACTGACTGAATGAAAGGAGCTGGCATCTCACTCTCTTTGAATCTTCTTTATCATGCTAAGAGGAGCAGGAAAAAGCAAAAAATTTCAGAATTGCACCTTGCAATGCGGAGAAATTACAGTTTGTGCATTTACAATATTCATTGATTTTTGCCATTGAAAAACGTCCAGAAATGATTGAAGCTACTGACTGAATGAAAGGAGCTGGCATCTCACTCTCTTTGAATCTTCTTTATCATGCTAAGAGGAGCAGGAAAAAGCAAAAAATTTCAGAATTGCTCCTTGCAATGCGGAGAAATTACTGTTTGTGCATTTACAATATTCATTGATTTTTGCCATTGAAAAACATGTTATTCATATACCAGAAATGTTTGAAGCTACTGACTGAATGAAAGGAGCTGGCACCTCACTCTCTTTGAATCTTCTTTATCATGCTAAGAGGAGCAGGAAAAAGCAAAAAATTTCAGAATTGCACCTTGCAATGCGGAGAAATTACTGTTTGTGCATTTACAATATTCATTGATTTTTGCCATTGAAAAACGTCCAGAAATGATTGAAGCTACTGACTGAATGAAAGGAGCTGGCATCTCACTCTCTTTGAATCTTCTTTATCATGCTAAGAGGAGCAGGAAAAAGCAAAAAATTTCAGAATTGCACCTTGCAATGCGGAGAAATTACTGTTTGTGCATTTACAATATTCATTGATTTTTGCCATTGAAAAACATCATGTTATTCATATACCAGAAATGATTGAAGCTACTGACTGAATGAAAGGAGCTGGCATCTCACTCTCTTTGAATCTTCTTTATCATGCTAAGAGGAGCAGGAAAATGTAAAAAATTTCAGAATTGCACCTTGCAATGCGGAGAAATTACTGTTTGTGCATTTACAATATTCAATGATTTTTGCCATTGAAAAACGTCCAGAAATGATTGAAGCTACTGACTGAACGAAAGGAGCTGGCATCTCACTCTCTTTGAATCTTCTTTATCATGCTAAGAGGAGCAGGAAAAAGCAAAAAATTTCAGAATTGCACCTTGCAATGCGGAGAAATTACTGTTTGTGCATTTACAATATTCATTGATTTTTGCCATTGAAAAACATCATGTTATTCATATACCAGAAATGTTTGAAGCTACTGACTGAATGAAAGGAGCTGGCATCTCACTCTCTTTGAATCTTCTTTATCATGCTAAGAGGAGCAGGAAAAAGCAAAAAATTTCAGAATTGCACCTTGCAATGCGGAGAAATTTCTGTTTGTGCATTTACAATATTCATTGATTTTTGCCATTGAAAAACGTCCAGAAATGATTGAAGCTACTGACTGAATGAAAGGAGCTGGCATCTCACTCTCTTTGAATCTTCTTTACCATGCTAAGGGGAGCAGGAAAGAGCAAAAAATTTCAGAATTGCACCTTGCAATGCGGAGAAATTACTGTTTGTGCATTTACAATATTCATTGATTTTTGCCATTGAAAAACGTCCAGAAATGATTGAAGCTACTGACTGAATGAAAGGAGCTGGCATCTCACTCTCTTTGAATCTTCTTTATCATGCTAAGAGGAGCAGGAAAAAGCAAAAAATTTCAGAATTGCACCTTACAATGCGGAGAAATTACAGTTTGTGCATTTACAATATTCATTGATTTTTGCCATTGAAAAACGTCCAGAAATGATTGAAGCTACTGACTGAATGAAAGGAGCTGGCATCTCACTCTCTTTGAATCTTCTTTATCATGCTAAGAGGAGCAGGAAAAAGCAAAAAAATTCAGAATTGCACCTTGCAATGCGGAGAAATTACTGTTTGTGCATTTACAATATTCATTGATTTTTGCCATTGAAAAACGTCCAGAAATGATTGAAGCTACTGACTGAATGAAAGGAGCTGGCATCTCACTCTCTTTGAATTTTCTTTATCATGCTAAGAGGAGCAGGAAAAAGCAAAAAATTTCAGAATTGCACCTTGCAATGCGGAGAAATTACAGTTTGTGCATTAACAATATTCATTGATTTTTGCCATTGAAAAACATGTTATTCATATACCAGAAATGTTTGAAGCTACTGACTGAATGAAAGGAGCTGGCACCTCACTCTCTTTGAATCTTCTTTATCATGCTAAGAGGAGCAGGAAAAAGCAAAAAATTTCAGAATTGCACCTTGCAATGCGGAGAAATTACTGTTTGTGCATTTACAATATTCATTGATTTTTGCCATTGAAAAACGTCCAGAAATGATTGAAGCTACTGACTGAATGAAAGGAGCTGGCATCTCACTCTCTTTGAATCTTCTTTATCATGCTAAGAGGAGCAGGAAAAAGCAAAAAATTTCAGAATTGCACCTTGCAATGCGGAGAAATTACTGTTTGTGCATTTACAATATTCATTGATTTTTGCCATTGAAAAACATCATGTTATTCATATACCAGAAATGTTTGAAGCTACTGATTGAATGAAAGGAGCTGGCATCTCACTCTCTTTGAATCTTCTTTATCATGCTAAGAGGAGCAGGAAAAAGCAAAAAATTTCAGAATTGCACCTTGCAATGCGGAGAAATTACTGTTTGTGCATTTACAATATTCATTGATTTTTGCCATTGAAAAACGTCCAGAAATGATTGAAGCTACTGACTGAATGAAAAGAGCTGGCATCTCACTCTCTTTGAATCTTCTTTATCATGCTAAGAGGAGCAGGAAAAAGCAAAAAATTTCAGAATTGCACCTTGCAATGCGGAGAAATTACAGTTTGTGCATTTACAATATTCATTGATTTTTGCCATTGAAAAACGTACAGAAATGATTGAAGCTACTGACTGAATGAAAGGAGCTGGCATCTCACTCTCTTTGAATCTTCTTTATCATGCTAAGAGGAGCAGGAAAAAGCAAAAAATTTCAGAATTGCTCCTTGCAATGCGGAGAAATTACTGTTTGTGCATTTACAATATTCATTGATTTTTGCCATTGAAAAACATGTTATTCATATACCAGAAATGTTTGAAGCTACTGACTGAATGAAAGGAGCTGGCACCTCACTCTCTTTGAATCTTCTTTATCATGCTAAGAGGAGCAGGAAAAAGCAAAAATTTCAGAATTGCACCTTGCAATGCGGAGAAATTACTGTTTGTGCATTTACAATATTCATTGATTTTTGCCATTGAAAAACGTCCAGAAATGATTGAAGCTACTGACTGAATGAAAGGAGCTGGCATCTCACTCTCTTTGAATCTTCTTTATCATGCTAAGAGGAGCAGGAAAAAGCAAAAAATTTCAGAATTGCACCTTGCAATGCGGAGAAATTACTGTTTGTGCATTTACAATATTCATTGATTTTTGCCATTGAAAAACGTCCAGAAATGATTGAAGCTACTGACTGAATGAAAGGAGCTGGCATCTCACTCTCTTTGAATCTTCTTTATCATGCTAAGAGGAGCAGGAGAAAGCAAAAAATTTCAGAATTGCACCTTGCAATGCGGAGAAATTACTGTTTGTGCATTTACAATATTCATTGATTTTTGCCATTGAAAAACGTCCAGAAATGATTGAAGCTACTGACTGAATGAAAGGAGCTGGCATCTCACTCTCTTTGAATCTTCTTTATCATGCTAAGAGGAGCAGGAAAAAGCAAAAAATTTCAGAATTGCACCTTGCAATGCGGAGAAATAACTGTTTGTGCATTTACAATATTCATTGATTTTTGCCATTGAAAAACGTTATTCATATACCAGAAATGTTTGAAGCTACTGACTGAATGAAAGGAGCTGGCACCTCACTCTCTTTGAATCTTCTTTATCATGCTAAGAGGAGCAGGAATAAGCAAAAAATTTCAGAATTGCACCTTGCAATGCGGAAAAATTACTGTTTGTGCATTTACAATATTCATTGATTTTTGCCATTGAAAAACGTCCAGAAATGATTGAAGCTACTGACTGAATGAAAGGAGCTGGCATCTCACTCTCTTTGAATCTTCTTTATCATGCTAAGAGGAGCAGGAAAAAGCAAAAAATTTCAGAATTGCACCTTGCAATGCGGAGAAATTACTGTTTGTGCATTTACAAAATTAATTGATTTTTGCCATTGAAAAACATCATGTTATTCATTTACCAGAAATGATTGAAGCTACTGACTGAATGTAAGGAGCTGGCATCTCACTCTCTTTGAATCTTCTTTATCATGCTAAGAGGAGCAGGAAAAAGCAAAAAATTTCAGAATTGCACCTTGCAATGCGGAGAAATTACTGTTTGTGCATTTACAATATTCATTGATTTTTGCCATTGAAAAACGTCCAGAAATGATTGAAGCTACTGACTGAATGAAAGGAGCTGGCATCTCACTCTCTTTGAATCTTCTTTATCATGCTAAGAGGAGCAGGAAAAAGCAAAAAATTTCAGAATTGCACCTTGCAATGCGGAGAAATTACTGTTTGTGCATTTACAATATTCATTGATTTTTGCCATTGAAAAACATCATGTTATTCATATACCAGAAATGTTTGAAGCTACTGATTGAATGAAAGGAGCTGGCATCTCACTCTCTTTGAATCTTCTTTATCATGCTAAGAGGAGCAGGAAAAAGCAAAAAATTTCAGAATTGCACCTTGCAATGCGGAGAAATTACTGTTTGTGCATTTACAATATTCATTGATTTTTGCCATTGAAAAACGTCCAGAAATGATTGAAGCTACTGACTGAATGAAAAGAGCTGGCATCTCACTCTCTTTGAATCTTCTTTATCATGCTAAGAGGAGCAGGAAAAAGCAAAAAATTTCAGAATTGCACCTTGCAATGCGGAGAAATTACAGTTTGTGCATTTACAATATTCATTGATTTTTGCCATTGAAAAACGTCCAGAAATGATTGAAGCTACTGACTGAATGAAAGGAGCTGGCATCTCACTCTCTTTGAATCTTCTTTATCATGCTAAGAGGAGCAGGAAAAAGCAAAAAATTTCAGACTTGCACCTTGCAATGCGGAGAAATTACTGTTTGTGCATTTACAATATTTATTGATTTTTGCCATTGAAAAACATCATGTTATTCATATACCAGAAATGTTTGAAGCTACTGACTGAATGAAAGGAGCTGGCATCTCACTCTCTTTGAATCTTCTTTATCATGCTAAGAGGAGCAGGAAAAAGCAAAAAATTTCAGAATTGCACCTTGCAATGCGGAGAAATTACTGTTTGTGCATTTACAATATTCATTGATTTTTGCCATTGAAAAACGTCCAGAAATGATTGAAGCTACTGACTGAATGAAAGGAGCTGGCATCTCACTCTCTTTGAATCTTCTTTATCATGCTAAGAGGAGCAGGAAAAAGCAAAAAATTTCAGAATTGCACCTTACAATGCGGAGAAATTACAGTTTGTGCATTTACAATATTCATTGATTTTTGCCATTGAAAAACGTCCAGAAATGATTGAAGCTACTGACTGAATGAAAGGAGCTGGCATCTCACTCTCTTTGAATCTTCTTTATCAAGTTAAGAGGAGCAGGAAAAAGCAAAAAATTTCAGAATTGCACCTTGCAATGCGGAGAAATTACTGTTTGTGCATTTACAATATTCATTGATTTTTGCCATTGAAAAACATGTTATTCATATACCAGAAATGTTTGAAGCTACTGACTGAATGAAAGGAGCTGGAACCTCACTCTCTTTGAATCTTCTTTATCATGCTAAGAGGAGCAGGAAAAAGCAAAAAATTTCAGAATTGCACCTTGCAATGCGGAGAAATTACTGTTTGTACATTTACAATATTCATTGATTTTTGCCATTGAAAAACGTCCAGAAATGATTGAAGCTACTGACTGAATGAAAGGAGCTGGCATCTCACTCACTTTGAATCTTCTTTATCATGCTAAGAGGAGCAGGAAAAAGCAAAAAATTTCAGAATTGCACCTTGCAATGCGGAGAAATTACTGTTTGTGCATTTACAATATTCATTGATTTTTGCCATTGAAAAACGTCCAGAAATGATTGAAGCTACTGACTGAATGAAAGGAGCTGGCATCTCACTCTCTTTGAATCTTCTTTATCATGCTAAGAGGAGCAGGAAAAAGCAAAAAATTTCAGAATTGCACCTTGCAATGCGGAGAAATTACTGTTTGTGCATTTACAATATTCATTGATTTTTGCCATTGAAAAACGTCCAGAAATGATTGAAGCTACTGACTGAATGAAAGGAGCTGGCATCTCACTCTCTTTGAATTTTCTTTATCATGCTAAGAGGAGCAGGAAAAAGCAAAAAATTTCAGAATTGCACCTTGCAATGCGGAGAAATTACTGTTTGTGCATTTACAATATTCATTGATTTTTGCCATTGAAAAACATGTTATTCATATACCAGAAATGTTTGAAGCTACTGACTGAATGAAAGGAGCTGGCACCTCACTCTCTTTGAATCTTCTTTATCATGCTAAGAGGAGCAGGATAAAGCAAAAAATTTCAGAATTGCACCTTGCAATGCGGAGAAATTACTGTTTGTGCATTTACAATATTCATTGATTTTTGCCATTGAAAAACGTCCAGAAATGATTGAAGCTACTGACTGAATGAAAGGAGCTGGCATCTCACTCTCTTTGAATCTTCTTTATCATGCTAAGAGGAGCTGGAAAAAGCAAAAAATTTCAGAATTGCACCTTGCAATGCGGAGAAATTACTGTTTGTGCATTTACAATATTCATTAATTTTTGCCTTTGAAAAACATCATGTTATTCATATACCAGAAATGTTTGCAGCTACTGACTGAATGAAAGGAGCTGGCATCTCACTCTCTTTGAATCTTCTTTATCATGCTAAGAGGAGCAGGAAAAAGCAAAAAATTTCAGAATTGCACCTTGCAATGCGGAGAAATTACTGTTTGTGCATTTACAATATTCATTGATTTTTGCCATTGAAAAACGTCCAGAAATGATTGAAGCTACTGACTGAATGAAAGGAGCTGGCATCTCACTCTCTTTGAATCTTCTTTATCATGCTAAGAGGAGCAGGAAAAAGCAAAAAATTTCAGAATTGCACCTTGCAATGCGGAGAAATTACAGTTTGTGCATTTACAATATTCATTGATTTTTGCCATTGAAAAACGTCCAGAAATGATTGAAGCTACTGACTGAATGAAAGGAGCTGGCATCTCACTCTCTTTGAATCTTCTTTATCATGCTAAGAGGAGCAGGAAAAAGCAAAAAATTTCAGAATTGCTCCTTGCAATGCGGAGAAATTACTGTTTGTGCATTTACAATATTCATTGATTTTTGCCATTGAAAAACATGTTATTCATATACCAGAAATGTTTGAAGCTACTGACTGAATGAAAGGAGCTGGCACCTCACTCTCTTTGAATCTTCTTTATCATGCTAAGAGGAGCAGGAAAAAGCAAAAAATTTCAGAATTGCACCTTGCAATGCGGAGAAATTACTGTTTGTGCATTTACAATATTCATTGATTTTTGCCATTGAAAAACGTCCAGAAATGATTGAAGCTACTGACTGAATGAAAGGAGCTGGCATCTCACTCTCTTTGAATCTTCTTTATCATGCTAAGAGGAGCAGGAAAAAGCAAAAAATTTCAGAATTGCACCTTGCAATGCGGAGAAATTACTGTTTGTGCATTTACAATATTCATTGATTTTTGCCATTGAAAAACATCATGTTATTCATATACCAGAAATGATTGAAGCTACTGACTGAATGAAAGGAGCTGGCATCTCACTCTCTTTGAATCTTCTTTATCATGCTAAGAGGAGCAGGAAAATGTAAAAAATTTCAGAATTGCACCTTGCAATGTGGAGAAATTACTGTTTGTGCATTTACAATATTCAATGATTTTTGCCATTGAAAAACGTCCAGAAATGATTGAAGCTACTGACTGAACGAAAGGAGCTGGCATCTCACTCTCTTTGAATCTTCTTTATCATGCTAAGAGGAGCAGGAAAAAGCAAAAAATTTCAGAATTGCACCTTGCAATGCGGAGAAATTACTGTTTGTGCATTTACAATATTCATTGATTTTTGCCATTGAAAAACATCATGTTATTCATATACCAGAAATGTTTGAAGCTACTGACTGAATGAAAGGAGCTGGCATCTCACTCTCTTTGAATCTTCTTTATCATGCTAAGAGGAGCAGGAAAAAGCAAAAAATTTCAGAATTGCACCTTGCAATGCGGAGAAATTTCTGTTTGTGCATTTACAATATTCATTGATTTTTGCCATTGAAAAACGTCCAGAAATGATTGAAGCTACTGACTGAATGAAAGGAGCTGGCATCTCACTCTCTTTGAATCTTCTTTACCATGCTAAGGGGAGCAGGAAAAAGCAAAAAATTTCAGAATTGCACCTTGCAATGCGGAGAAATTACTGTTTGTGCATTTACAATATTCATTGATTTTTGCCATTGAAAAACGTCCAGAAATGATTGAAGCTACTGACTGAATGAAAGGAGCTGGCATCTCACTCTCTTTGAATTTTCTTTATCATGCTAAGAGGAGCAGGAAAAAGCAAAAAATTTCAGAATTGCACCTTGCAATGCGGAGAAATTACAGTTTGTGCATTAACAATATTCATTGATTTTTGCCATTGAAAAACATGTTATTCATATACCAGAAATGTTTGAAGCTACTGACTGAATGAAAGGAGCTGGCACCTCACTCTCTTTGAATCTTCTTTATCATGCTAAGAGGAGCAGGAAAAAGCAAAAAATTTCAGAATTGCACCTTGCAATGCGGAGAAATTACTGTTTGTGCATTTACAATATTCATTGATTTTTGCCATTGAAAAACGTCCAGAAATGATTGAAGCTACTGACTGAATGAAAGGAGCTGGCATCTCACTCTCTTTGAATCTTCTTTATCATGCTAAGAGGAGCAGGAAAAAGCAAAAAATTTCAGAATTGCACCTTGCAATGCGGAGAAATTACTGTTTGTGCATTTACAATATTCATTGATTTTTGCCATTGAAAAACATCATGTTATTCATATACCAGAAATGTTTGAAGCTACTGATTGAATGAAAGGAGCTGGCATCTCACTCTCTTTGAATCTTCTTTATCATGCTAAGAGGAGCAGGAAAAAGCAAAAAATTTCAGAATTGCACCTTGCAATGCGGAGAAATTACTGTTTGTGCATTTACAATATTCATTGATTTTTGCCATTGAAAAACGTCCAGAAATGATTGAAGCTACTGACTGAATGAAAAGAGCTGGCATCTCACTCTCTTTGAATCTTCTTTATCATGCTAAGAGGAGCAGGAAAAAGCAAAAAATTTCAGAATTGCACCTTGCAATGCGGAGAAATTACAGTTTGTGCATTTACAATATTCATTGATTTTTGCCATTGAAAAACGTACAGAAATGATTGAAGCTACTGACTGAATGAAAGGAGCTGGCATCTCACTCTCTTTGAATCTTCTTTATCATGCTAAGAGGAGCAGGAAAAAGCAAAAAATTTCAGAATTGCTCCTTGCAATGCGGAGAAATTACTGTTTGTGCATTTACAATATTCATTGATTTTTGCCATTGAAAAACATGTTATTCATATACCAGAAATGTTTGAAGCTACTGACTGAATGAAAGGAGCTGGCACCTCACTCTCTTTGAATCTTCTTTATCATGCTAAGAGGAGCAGGAAAAAGCAAAAATTTCAGAATTGCACCTTGCAATGCGGAGAAATTACTGTTTGTGCATTTACAATATTCATTGATTTTTGCCATTGAAAAACGTCCAGAAATGATTGAAGCTACTGACTGAATGAAAGGAGCTGGCATCTCACTCTCTTTGAATCTTCTTTATCATGCTAAGAGGAGCAGGAAAAAGCAAAAAATTTCAGAATTGCACCTTGCAATGCGGAGAAATTACTGTTTGTGCATTTACAATATTCATTGATTTTTGCCATTGAAAAACGTCCAGAAATGATTGAAGCTACTGACTGAATGAAAGGAGCTGGCATCTCACTCTCTTTTAATCTTCTTTATCATGCTAAGAGGAGCAGGAGAAAGCAAAAAATTTCAGAATTGCACCTTGCAATGCGGAGAAATTACTGTTTGTGCATTTACAATATTCATTGATTTTTGCCATTGAAAAACGTCCAGAAATGATTGAAGCTACTGACTGAATGAAAGGAGCTGGCATCTCACTCTCTTTGAATCTTCTTTATCATGCTAAGAGGAGCAGGAAAAAGCAAAAAATTTCAGAATTGCACCTTGCAATGCGGAGAAATAACTGTTTGTGCATTTACAATATTCATTGATTTTTGCCATTGAAAAACGTTATTCATATACCAGAAATGTTTGAAGCTACTGACTGAATGAAAGGAGCTGGCACCTCACTCTCTTTGAATCTTCTTTATCATGCTAAGAGGAGCAGGAATAAGCAAAAAATTTCAGAATTGCACCTTGCAATGCGGAAAAATTACTGTTTGTGCATTTACAATATTCATTGATTTTTGCCATTGAAAAACGTCCAGAAATGATTGAAGCTACTGACTGAATGAAAGGAGCTGGCATCTCACTCTCTTTGAATCTTCTTTATCATGCTAAGAGGAGCAGGAAAAAGCAAAAAATTTCAGAATTGCACCTTGCAATGCGGAGAAATTACTGTTTGTGCATTTACAAAATTAATTGATTTTTGCCATTGAAAAACATCATGTTATTCATTTACCAGAAATGATTGAAGCTACTGACTGAATGTAAGGAGCTGGCATCTCACTCTCTTTGAATCTTCTTTATCATGCTAAGAGGAGCAGGAAAAAGCAAAAAATTTCAGAATTGCACCTTGCAATGCGGAGAAATTACTGTTTGTGCATTTACAATATTCATTGATTTTTGCCATTGAAAAACGTCCAGAAATGATTGAAGCTACTGACTGAATGAAAGGAGCTGGCATCTCACTCTCTTTGAATCTTCTTTATCATGCTAAGAGGAGCAGGAAAAAGCAAAAAATTTCAGAATTGCACCTTGCAATGCGGAGAAATTACTGTTTGTGCATTTACAATATTCATTGATTTTTGCCATTGAAAAACATCATGTTATTCATATACCAGAAATGTTTGAAGCTACTGATTGAATGAAAGGAGCTGGCATCTCACTCTCTTTGAATCTTCTTTATCATGCTAAGAGGAGCAGGAAAAAGCAAAAAATTTCAGAATTGCACCTTGCAATGCGGAGAAATTACTGTTTGTGCATTTACAATATTCATTGATTTTTGCCATTGAAAAACGTCCAGAAATGATTGAAGCTACTGACTGAATGAAAAGAGCTGGCATCTCACTCTCTTTGAATCTTCTTTATCATGCTAAGAGGAGCAGGAAAAAGCAAAAAATTTCAGAATTGCACCTTGCAATGCGGAGAAATTACAGTTTGTGCATTTACAATATTCATTGATTTTTGCCATTGAAAAACGTCCAGAAATGATTGAAGCTACTGACTGAATGAAAGGAGCTGGCATCTCACTCTCTTTGAATCTTCTTTATCATGCTAAGAGGAGCAGGAAAAAGCAAAAAATTTCAGAATTGCTCCTTGCAATGCGGAGAAATTACTGTTTGTGCATTTACAATATTCATTGATTTTTGCCATTGAAAAACATGTTATTCATATACCAGAAATGTTTGAAGCTACTGACTGAATGAAAGGAGCTGGCACCTCACTCTCTTTGAATCTTCTTTATCATGCTAAGAGGAGCAGGAAAAAGCAAAAATTTCAGAATTGCACCTTGCAATGCGGAGAAATTACTGTTTGTGCATTTACAATATTCATTGATTTTTGCCATTGAAAAACGTCCAGAAATGATTGAAGCTACTGACTGAATGAAAGGAGCTGGCATCTCACTCTCTTTGAATCTTCTTTATCATGCTAAGAGGAGCAGGAAAAAGCAAAAAATTTCAGAATTGCACCTTGCAATGCGGAGAAATCACTGTTTGTGCATTTACAATATTCATTGATTTTTGCCATTGAAAAACGTCCAGAAATGATTGAAGCTACTGACTGAATGAAAGGAGCTGGCATCTCACTCTCTTTGAATCTTCTTTATCATGCTAAGAGGAGCAGGAAAAAGCAAAAAATTTCAGAATTGCACCTTGCAATGCGGAGAAATTACTGTTTGTGCATTTACAATATTCATTGATTTTTGCCATTGAAAAACGTCCAGAAATGATTGAAGCTACTGACTGAATGAAAGGAGCTGGCATCTCACTCTCTTTGAATCTTCTTTATCATGCTAAGAGGAGCAGGAAAAAGCAAAAAATTTCAGAATTGCACCTTGCAATGCGGAGAAATAACTGTTTGTGCATTTACAATATTCATTGATTTTTGCCATTGAAAAACGTTATTCATATACCAGAAATGTTTGAAGCTACTGACTGAATGAAAGGAGCTGGCACCTCACTCTCTTTGAATCTTCTTTATCATGCTAAGAGGAGCAGGAATAAGCAAAAAATTTCAGAATTGCACCTTGCAATGCGGAAAAATTACTGTTTGTGCATTTACAATATTCATTGATTTTTGCCATTGAAAAACGTCCAGAAATGATTGAAGCTACTGACTGAATGAAAGGAGCTGGCATCTCACTCTCTTTGAATCTTCTTTATCATGCTAAGAGGAGCAGGAAAAAGCATAAAATTTCAGAATTGCACCTTGCAATGCGGAGAAATTACTGTTTGTGCATTTACAATATTCATTGATTTTTGCCATTGAAAAACGTCCAGAAATGATTGAAGCTACTGACTGATTGAAAGGAGCTGGCATCTCACTCTCTTTGAATCTTCTTTATCATGCTAAGAGGAGCAGGAAAAAGCAAAAAATTTCAGAATTGCGCCTTGCAATGCGGAGAAATTACTGTTTGTGCATTTACAAAATTCATTGATTTTTGCCATTGAAAAACATCATGTTATTCATTTACCAGAAATGATTGAAGCTACTGACTGAATGTAAGGAGCTGGCATCTCACTCTCTTTGAATCTTCTTTATCATGCTAAGAGGAGCAGGAAAAAGCAAAAAATTTCAGAATTGCACCTTGCAATGCGGAGAAATTACTGTTTGTGCATTTACAATATTCGTTGATTTTTGCCATTGAAAAACGTCCAGAAATGATTGAAGCTACTGACTGAATGAAAGGAGCTGGCATCTCACTCTCTTTGAATCTTCTTTATCATGCTAAGAGGAGCAGGAAAAAGCAAAAAATTTCAGAATTGCACCTTGCAATGCGGAGAAATTACTGTTTGTGCATTTACAATATTCATTGATTTTTGCCATTGAAAAACATCATGTTATTCATATACCAGAAATGAATGAAGCTACTGACTGAATGAAAGGAGCTGGCATCTCACTCTCTTTGAATCTTCTTTATCATGCTAAGAGGAGCAGGAAAAAGTAAAAAATTTCAGAATTGCACCTTGCAATGCGGAGAAATTACTGTTTGTGCATTTACAATATTCAATGATTTTTGCCATTGAAAAACGTCCAGAAATGATTGAAGCTACTGACTGAACGAAAGGAGCTGGCGTCTCACTCTCTTTGAATCTTCTTTATCATGCTAAGAGGAGCAGGAAAAAGCAAAAAATTTCAGAATTGTACCTTGCAATGCGGAGAAATTGCTGTTTGTGCATTTACAATATTCATTGATTTTTGCCATTGAAAAACATCATGTTATTCATATACCAGAAATGTTTGAAGCTACTGACTGAATGAAAGGAGCTGGCATCTCACTCTCTTTGAATCTTTTTTATCATGCTAAGAGGAGCAGGAAAAAGCAAAAAATTTCAGAATTGCACCTTGCAATGCGGAGAAATTACTGTTTGTGCATTTACAATATTCATTGATTTTTGCCATTGAAAAACGTCCAGAAATGATTGAAGCTACTGACTGAATGAAAGGAGCTGGCATCTCACTCTCTTTGAATCTTCTTTATCATGCTAAGAGGAGCAGGAAAAAGCAAAAAATTTCAGAATTGCACCTTGCAATGCGGAGAAATTACTGTTTGTGCATTTACAATATTCATTGATTTTTGCCATTGAAAAACGTCCAGAAATGATTGAAGCTACTGACTGAATGAAAGGAGCTGGCATCTCACTCTCTTTGAATCTTCTTTATCATGCTAAGAGGAGCAGGAAAAAGCAAAAAATTTCAGAATTGCACCTTGCAATGCGGAGAAATTACTGTTTGTGCATTTACAATATTCATTGATTTTTGCCATTGAAAAACATCATGTTATTCATATACCAGAAATGATTGAAGCTACTGACTGAATGAAAGGAGCTGGCATCTCACTCTCTTTGAATCTTCTTTATCATGCTAAGAGGAGCAGGAAAAAGCAAAAAATTTCAGAATTGCACCTTGCAATGCGGAGAAATTACTGTTTGTGCATTTACAATATTCATTGATTTTTGCAATTGAAAAACGTCCAGAAATGATTGAAGCTACTGACTGAATGAAAGGAGCTGGCTTCTCACTCTCTTTGAATCTTCTTTATCATGCTAAGAGGAGCAGGAAAAAGCAAAAAATTTCAGAATTGCACCTTGCAATGCGGAGAAATTACTGTTTGTGCATTTACAATATTCATTGATTTTTGCCATTGAAAAACGTCCAGAAATGATTGAAGCTACTGACTGAATGAAAGGAGCTGGCATCTCACTCTCTTTGAATCTTGTTTATCATGCTAAGAGGAGCAGGAAAAAGCAAAAAATTTCAGAATTGCAACTTGCAATGCGGAGAAATTACTGTTTGTGCATTTAGAATATTCATTGATTTTTGCCATTGAAAAACGTCCAGAAATGATTGAAGCTACTGACTGAATGAAAGGAGCTGGCATCTCACTCTCTTTGAATCTTCTTTATCATGCTAAGAGGAGCAGGAAAAAGCAAAAAATCTCAGAATTGCACCTTGCAATGCGGAGAAATTACTGTTTGTGCATTTACAATATTCATTGATTTTTGCCATTGAAAAACATCATGTTATTCATATACCAGAAATGATTGAAGCTACTGACTGAATGAAAGCAGCTGGCATCTCACTCTCTTTGAATCTTCTTTATCATGCTAAGAGGAGCAGGAAAAAGTAAAAAATTTCAGAATTGCACCTTGCAATGCGGAGAAATTACTGTTTGTGCATTTACAATATTCAATGATTTTTGCCATTGAAAAACGTCCAGAAATGATTGAAGCTACTGACTGAATGAAAGGAGCTGGCATCTCACTCTCTTTGAATCTTCTTTATCATGCTAAGAGGAGCAGGATAAAGCAAAAAATTTCAGAATTGCACCTTGCAATGCGGAGAAATTACTGTTTGTGCATTTACAATATTCATTGATTTTTGCCATTGAAAAACATCATTTTATTCATATACCAGAAATGTTTGAAGCTACTGACTGAATGAAAGGAGCTGGCATCTCACTCTCCTTGAATCTTCTTTATCATGCTAAGAGGAGCAGGAAAAAGCAAAAAATTTCAGAATTGCACCTTGCAATGCGGAGAAATTACTGTTTGTGCATTTACAATATTCATTGATTTTTGCCATTGAAAAACATCATGTTATTCATATACCAGAAATGTTTGAAGCTACTGACTGAATGAAAGGAGCTGGCATCTCACTCTCTTTGAATCTTCTTTATCATGCTAAGAGGAGCAGGAAAAAGCAAAAAATTTCAGAATTGCACCTTGCAATGCGGAGAAATTACTGTTTGTGCATTTACAATATTCATTGATTTTTGCCATTGAAAAACATCACGTTATTCATATACCAGAAATGATTGAAGCTACTGACTGAATGAAAGGAGCTGGCATCTCACTCTCTTTGAATCTTCTTTATCATGCTAAGAGGAGCAGGAAAAAGCAAAAAATTTCAGAGTTGCACCTTGCAATGCGGAGAAATTACTGTTTGTGCATTTACAATATTCATTGATTTTTGCAATTGAAAAACGTCCAGAAATGATTGAAGCTACTGACTGAATGAAAGGAGCTGGCATCTCACTCTCTTTGAATCTTCTTTATCATGCTAAGAGGAGCAGGAAAAAGCAAAAAATTTCAGAATTGCACCTTGCAATGCGGAGAAATTACTGTTTGTGCATTTACAATATTCATTGATTTTTGCCATTGAAAAACATCATGTTATTCATATACCAGGAATGTTTGAAGCTACTGACTGAATGAAAGGAGCTGGCATCTCACTCTCTTTGAATCTTCTTTATCATGCTAAGAGGAGCAGGAAAAAGCAAAAAATTTCAGAATTGCACCTTGCAATGCGGAGAAATTACTGTTTGTGCATTTACAATATTCATTGATTTTTGCCATTGAAAAACGTCCAGAAATGATTGAAGCTACTGACTGAATGAAAGGAGCTGGCATCTCACTCTCTTTTAATCTTGTTTATCATGCTAAGAGGAGCAGGAAAAAGCAAAAAATTTCAGAATTGCACCTTGCAATGCGGAGAAATTACTGTTTGTGCATTTACAATATTCATTGATTTTTGCCATTGAAAAACGTCCAGAAATGATTGAAGCTACTGACTGAATGAAAGGAGCTGGCATCTCACTCTCTTTGAATCTTCTTTATCATGCTAAGAGGAGCAGGAAAAAGCAAAAAATTTCAGAATTGCACCTTGCAATGCGGAGAAATTACTGTTTGTGCATTTACAATATTCATTGATTTTTGCCATTGAAAAACATCATGTTATTCATATACCAGAAATGATTGAAGCTACTGACTGAATGAAAGGAGCTGGCATCTCACTCTCTTTGAATCTTCTTTATCATGCTAAGAGGAGCAGGAAAAAGTAAAAAATTTCAGAATTGCACCTTGCAATGCGGAGAAATTACTGTTTGTGCATTTACAATATTCAATGATTTTTGCCATTGAAAAACGTCCAGAAATGATTGAAGCTACTGACTGAATGAAAGGAGCTGGCATCTCACTCTCTTTGAATCTTCTTTATCATGCTAAGAGGAGCAGGAAAAAGCAAAAAATTTCAGAATTGCACCTTGCAATGCGGAGAAATTACTGTTTGTGCATTTACAATATTCATTGATTTTTGCCATTGAAAAACATCATGTTATTCATCTACCAGGAATGTTTGAAGCTACTGACTGAATGAAAGGAGCTGGCATCTCACTCTCTTTGAATCTTCTTTATCATGCTAAGAGGAGCAGGAAAAAGCAAAAAATTTCAGAATTGCACCTTGCAATGCGGAGAAATTACTGTTTGTGCATTTACAATATTCATTGATTTTTGCCATTGAAAAACGTCCAGAAATGATTGAAGCTACTGACTGAATGAAAGGAGCTGGCATCTCACTCTCTTTTAATCTTGTTTATCATGCTAAGAGGAGCAGGAAAAAGCAAAAAATTTCAGAATTGCACCTTGCAATGCGGAGAAATTACTGTTTGTGCATTTACAATATTCATTGATTTTTGCCATTGAAAAACGTCCAGAAATGATTGAAGCTACTGACTGAATGAAAGGAGCTGGCATCTCACTCTCTTTGAATCTTCTTTATCATGCTAAGAGGAGCAGGAAAAAGCAAAAAATTTCAGAATTGCACCTTGCAATGCGGAGAAATTACTGTTTGTGCATTTACAATATTCATTGATTTTTGCCATTGAAAAACATCACGTTATTCATATACCAGAAATGATTGAAGCTACTGACTGAATGAAAGGAGCTGGCATCTCACTCTCTTTGAATCTTCTTTATCATGCTAAGAGGAGCAGGAAAAAGTAAAAAATTTCAGAATTGCACCTTGCAATGCGGAGAAATTACTGTTTGTGCATTTACAATATTCAATGATTTTTGCCATTGAAAAACGTCCAGAAATGATTGAAGCTACTGACTGAATGAAAGGAGCTGGCATCTCACTCTCTTTGAATCTTCTTTATCATGCTAAGAGGAGCAGGATAAAGCAAAAAATTTCAGAATTGCACCTTGCAATGCGGAGAAATTACTGTTTGTGCATTTACAATATTCATTGATTTTTGCCATTGAAAAACATCATTTTATTCATATACCAGAAATGTTTGAAGCTACTGACTGAATGAAAGGAGCTGGCATCTCACTCTCCTTGAATCTTCTTTATCATGCTAAGAGGAGCAGGAAAAAGCAAAAAATTTCAGAATTGCACCTTGCAATGCGGAGAAATTACTGTTTGTGCATTTACAATATTCATTGATTTTTGCCATTGAAAAACATCATGTTATTCATATACCAGAAATGTTTGAAGCTACTGACTGAATGAAAGGAGCTGGCATCTCACTCTCTTTGAATCTTCTTTATCATGCTAAGAGGAGCAGGAAAAAGCAAAAAATTTCAGAATTGCACCTTGCAATGCGGAGAAATTACTGTTTGTGCATTTACAATATTCATTGATTTTTGCCATTGAAAAACATCACGTTATTCATATACCAGAAATGATTGAAGCTACTGACTGAATGAAAGGAGCTGGCATCTCACTCTCTTTGAATCTTCTTTATCATGCTAAGAGGAGCAGGAAAAAGCAAAAAATTTCAGAGTTGCACCTTGCAATGCGGAGAAATTACTGTTTGTGCATTTACAATATTCATTGATTTTTGCAATTGAAAAACGTCCAGAAATGATTGAAGCTACTGACTGAATGAAAGGAGCTGGCATCTCACTCTCTTTGAATCTTCTTTATCATGCTAAGAGGAGCAGGAAAAAGCAAAAAATTTCAGAATTGCACCTTGCAATGCGGAGAAATTACTGTTTGTGCATTTACAATATTCATTGATTTTTGCCATTGAAAAACATCATGTTATTCATATACCAGGAATGTTTGAAGCTACTGACTGAATGAAAGGAGCTGGCATCTCACTCTCTTTGAATCTTCTTTATCATGCTAAGAGGAGCAGGAAAAAGCAAAAAATTTCAGAATTGCACCTTGCAATGCGGAGAAATTACTGTTTGTGCATTTACAATATTCATTGATTTTTGCCATTGAAAAACGTCCAGAAATGATTGAAGCTACTGACTGAATGAAAGGAGCTGGCATCTCACTCTCTTTTAATCTTGTTTATCATGCTAAGAGGAGCAGGAAAAAGCAAAAAATTTCAGAATTGCACCTTGCAATGCGGAGAAATTACTGTTTGTGCATTTACAATATTCATTGATTTTTGCCATTGAAAAACGTCCAGAAATGATTGAAGCTACTGACTGAATGAAAGGAGCTGGCATCTCACTCTCTTTGAATCTTCTTTATCATGCTAAGAGGAGCAGGAAAAAGCAAAAAATTTCAGAATTGCACCTTGCAATGCGGAGAAATTACTGTTTGTGCATTTACAATATTCATTGATTTTTGCCATTGAAAAACATCATGTTATTCATATACCAGAAATGATTGAAGCTACTGACTGAATGAAAGGAGCTGGCATCTCATTCTCTTTGAATCTTCTTTATCATGCTAAGAGGAGCAGGAAAAAGTAAAAAATTTCAGAATTGCACCTTGCAATGCGGAGAAATTACTGTTTGTGCATTTACAATATTCAATGATTTTTGCCATTGAAAAACGTCCAGAAATGATTGAAGCTACTGACTGAATGAAAGGAGCTGGCATCTCACTCTCTTTGAATCTTCTTTATCATGCTAAGAGGAGCAGGAAAAAGCAAAAAATTTCAGAATTGCACCTTGCAATGCGGAGAAATTACTGTTTGTGCATTTACAATATTCATTGATTTATGCCATTGAAAAACATCATGTTATTCATATACCAGGAATGTTTGAAGCTACTGACTGAATGAAAGGAGCTGGCATCTCACTCTCTTTGAATCTTCTTTATCATGCTAAGAGGAGCAGGAAAAAGCAAAAAATTTCAGAATTGCACCTTGCAATGCGGAGAAATTACTGTTTGTGCATTTACAATATTCATTGATTTTTGCCATTGAAAAACGTCCAGAAATGATTGAAGCTACTGACTGAATGAAAGGAGCTGGCATCTCACTCTCTTTTAATCTTGTTTATCATGCTAAGAGGAGCAGGAAAAAGCAAAAAATTTCAGAATTGCACCTTGCAATGCGGAGAAATTACTGTTTGTGCATTTACAATATTCATTGATTTTTGCCATTGAAAAACGTCCAGAAATGATTGAAGCTACTGACTGAATGAAAGGAGCTGGCATCTCACTCTCTTTGAATCTTCTTTATCATGCTAAGAGGAGCAGGAAAAAGCAAAAAATTTCAGAATTGCACCTTGCAATGCGGAGAAATTACTGTTTGTGCATTTACAATATTCATTGATTTTTGCCATTGAAAAACATCATGTTATTCATATACCAGAAATGATTGAAGCTACTGACTGAATGAAAGGAGCTGGCATCTCACTCTCTTTGAATCTTCTTTATCATGCTAAGAGGAGCAGGAAAAAGTAAAAAATTTCAGAATTGCACCTTGCAATGCGGAGAAATTACTGTTTGTGCATTTACAATATTCAATGATTTTTGCCATTGAAAAACGTCCAGAAATGATTGAAGCTACTGACTGAATGAAAGGAGCTGGCATCTCACTCTCTTTGAATCTTCTTTATCATGCTAATAGGAGCAGGAAAAAGCAAAAAATTTCAGAATTGCACCTTGCAATGCGGAGAAATTACTGTTTGTGCATTTACAATATTCATTGATTTTTGCCATTGAAAAACATCATGTTATTCATATACCAGAAATGATTGAAGCTACTGACTGAATGAAAGGAGCTGGCATCTCACTCTCTTTGAATCTTCTTTATCATGCTAAGAGGAGCAGGAAAAAGTAAAAAATTTCAGAATTGCACCTTGCAATGCGGAGAAATTACTGTTTGTGCATTTACAATATTCAATGATTTTTGCCTTTGAAAAACGTCCAGAAATGATTGAAGCTACTGACTGAACGAAAGGAGCTGGCATCTCACTCTCTTTGAATCTTCTTTATCATGCTAAGAGGAGCAGGAAAAAGCAAAAAATTTCAGAATTGCACCTTGCAATGCGGAGAAATTACTGTTTGTGCATTTACAATATTCATTGATTTTTGCCATTGAAAAACATCATGTTATTCATATACCAGAAATGATTGATGCTACTGACTGAATGAAAGGAGCTGGCATCTCACTCTCTTTGAATCTTCTTTATCATGCTAAGAGGAGCAGGAAAAAGCAAAAAATTTCAGAATTGCACCTTGCAATGCGGAGAAATTACTGTTTGTGCATTTACAATATTCATTGATTTTTGCCATTGAAAAACATCATGTTATTCATATACCAGAAATGTTTGAAGCTACTGACTGAATGAAAGGAGCTGGCATCTCACTCTCTTTGAATCTTCTTTATCATGCTAAGAGGAGCAGGAAAAAGCAAAAAATTTCAGAATTGCACCTTGCAATGCGGAGAAATTACTGTTTGTGCATTTACAATATTCATTGATTTTTGCAATTGAAAAACGTCCAGAAATGATTGAAGCTACTGACTGAATGAAAGGAGCTGGCATCTCACTCTCTTTGAATCTTCTTTATCATGCTAAGAGGAGCAGGAAAAAGCAAAAAATTTCAGAATTGCACCTTGCAATGCGGAGAAATTACTGTTTGTGCATTTACAATATTCATTGATTTTTGCCATTGAAAAACATTATGTTATTCATATACCAGGAATGTTTGAAGCTACTGACTGAATGAAAGGAGCTGGCATCTCACTCTCTTTGAATCTTCTTTATCATGCTAAGAGGAGCAGGAAAAAGTAAAAAATTTCAGAATTGCACCTTGCAATGCGGAGAAATTACTGTTTGTGCATTTACAATATTCAATGATTTTTGCCATTGAAAAACGTCCAGAAATGATTGAAGCTACTGACTGAATGAAAGGAGCTGGCATCTCACTCTCTTTGAATCTTCTTTATCATGCTAAGAGGAGCAGGAAAAAGCAAAAAATTTCAGAATTGCACCTTGCAATGCGGAGAAATTACTGTTTGTGCATTTACAATATTCATTGATTTTTGCCATTGAAAAACATCATGTTATTCATATACCAGAAATGATTGAAGCTACTGACTGAATGAAAGGAGCTGGCATCTCACTCTCTTTGAATCTTCTTTATCATGCTAAGAGGAGCAGGAAAAAGTAAAAAATTTCAGAATTGCACCTTGCAATGCGGAGAAATTACTGTTTGTGCATTTACAATATTCAATGCTTTTTGCCTTTGAAAAACGTCCAGAAATGATTGAAGCTACTGACTGAACGAAAGGAGCTGGCATCTCACTCTCTTTGAATCTTCTTTATCATGCTAAGAGGAGCAGGAAAAAGCAAAAAATTTCAGAATTGCACCTTGCAATGCGGAGAAATTACTGTTTGTGCATTTACAATATTCATTGATTTTTGCCATTGAAAAACATCATGTTATTCATATACCAGAAATGATTGATGCTACTGACTGAATGAAAGGAGCTGGCATCTCACTCTCTTTGAATCTTCTTTATCATGCTAAGAGGAGCAGGAAAAAGCAAAAAATTTCAGAATTGCACCTTGCAATGCGGAGAAATTACTGTTTGTGCATTTACAATATTCATTGATTTTTGCCATTGAAAAACATCATGTTATTCATATACCAGAAATGTTTGAAGCTACTGACTGAATGAAAGGAGCTGGCATCTCACTCTCTTTGAATCTTCTTTATCATGCTAAGAGGAGCAGGAAAAAGCAAAAAATTTCAGAATTGCACCTTGCAATGCGGAGAAATTACTGTTTGTGCATTTACAATATTCATTGATTTTTGCAATTGAAAAACGTCCAGAAATGATTGAAGCTACTGACTGAATGAAAGGAGCTGGCATCTCACTCTCTTTGAATCTTCTTTATCATGCTAAGAGGAGCAGGAAAAAGCAAAAAATTTCAGAATTGCACCTTGCAATGCGGAGAAATTACTGTTTGTGCATTTACAATATTCATTGATTTTTGCCATTGAAAACCATTATGTTATTCATATACCAGGAATGTTTGAAGCTACTGACTGAATGAAAGGAGCTGGCATCTCACTCTCTTTGAATCTTCTTTATCATGCTAAGAGGAGCAGGAAAAAGTAAAAAATTTCAGAATTGCACCTTGCAATGCGGAGAAATTACTGTTTGTGCATTTACAATATTCATTGATTTTTGCCATTGAAAAACGTCCAGAAATGATTGAAGCTACTGACTGAATGAAAGGAGCTGGCATCTCACTCTCTTTGAATCTTGTTTATCATGCTAAGAGAAGCAGGAAAAAGCAAAAAATTTCAGAATTGCACCTTGCAATGCGAAGAAATTACTGTTTGTGCATTTACAATATTCATTGATGTTTGCCATTGAAAAACGTCCAGAAATGATTGAAGCTACTGACTGAATGAAAGGAGCTGGCATCTCACTCTCTTTGAATCTTCTTTATCATGCTAAGAGGAGCAGGAAAAAGCAAAAAATTTCAGAGTTGCACCTTGCAATGCGGAGAAATTACTGTTTGTGCATTTACAATATTCATTGATTTTTGCAATTGAAAAACGTCCAGAAATGATTGAAGCTACTGACTGAATGAAAGGAGCTGGCATCTCACTCTCTTTGAATCTTCTTTATCATGCTAAGAGGAGCAGGAAAAAGCAAAAAATTTCAGAATTGCACCTTGCAATGCGGAGAAATTACTGTTTGTGCATTTACAATATTCATTGATTTTTGCCATTGAAAAACATCATGTTATTCATATACCAGGAATGTTTGAAGCTACTGACTGAATGAAAGGAGCTGGCATCTCACTCTCTTTGAATCTTCTTTATCATGCTAAGAGGAGCAGGAAAAAGCAAAAAATTTCAGAATTGCACCTTGCAATGCGGAGAAATTACTGTTTGTGCATTTACAATATTCATTGATTTTTGCCATTGAAAAACGTCCAGAAATGATTGAAGCTACTGACTGAATGAAAGGAGCTGGCATCTCACTCTCTTTTAATCTTGTTTATCATGCTAAGAGGAGCAGGAAAAAGCAAAAAATTTCAGAATTGCACCTTGCAATGCGGAGAAATTACTGTTTGTGCATTTACAATATTCATTGATTTTTGCCATTGAAAAACGTCCAGAAATGATTGAAGCTACTGACTGAATGAAAGGAGCTGGCATCTCACTCTCTTTGAATCTTCTTTATCATGCTAAGAGGAGCAGGAAAAAGCAAAAAATTTCAGAATTGCACCTTGCAATGCGGAGAAATTACTGTTTGTGCATTTACAATATTCATTGATTTTTGCCATTGAAAAACATCATGTTATTCATATACCAGAAATGATTGAAGCTACTGACTGAATGAAAGGAGCTGGCATCTCATTCTCTTTGAATCTTCTTTATCATGCTAAGAGGAGCAGGAAAAAGTAAAAAATTTCAGAATTGCACCTTGCAATGCGGAGAAATTACTGTTTGTGCATTTACAATATTCAATGATTTTTGCCATTGAAAAACGTCCAGAAATGATTGAAGCTACTGACTGAATGAAAGGAGCTGGCATCTCACTCTCTTTGAATCTTCTTTATCATGCTAAGAGGAGCAGGAAAAAGCAAAAAATTTCAGAATTGCACCTTGCAATGCGGAGAAATTACTGTTTGTGCATTTACAATATTCATTGATTTATGCCATTGAAAAACATCATGTTATTCATATACCAGGAATGTTTGAAGCTACTGACTGAATGAAAGGAGCTGGCATCTCACTCTCTTTGAATCTTCTTTATCATGCTAAGAGGAGCAGGAAAAAGCAAAAAATTTCAGAATTGCACCTTGCAATGCGGAGAAATTACTGTTTGTGCATTTACAATATTCATTGATTTTTGCCATTGAAAAACGTCCAGAAATGATTGAAGCTACTGACTGAATGAAAGGAGCTGGCATCTCACTCTCTTTTAATCTTGTTTATCATGCTAAGAGGAGCAGGAAAAAGCAAAAAATTTCAGAATTGCACCTTGCAATGCGGAGAAATTACTGTTTGTGCATTTACAATATTCATTGATTTTTGCCATTGAAAAACGTCCAGAAATGATTGAAGCTACTGACTGAATGAAAGGAGCTGGCATCTCACTCTCTTTGAATCTTCTTTATCATGCTAAGAGGAGCAGGAAAAAGCAAAAAATTTCAGAATTGCACCTTGCAATGCGGAGAAATTACTGTTTGTGCATTTACAATATTCATTGATTTTTGCCATTGAAAAACATCATGTTATTCATATACCAGAAATGATTGAAGCTACTGACTGAATGAAAGGAGCTGGCATCTCACTCTCTTTGAATCTTCTTTATCATGCTAAGAGGAGCAGGAAAAAGTAAAAAATTTCAGAATTGCACCTTGCAATGCGGAGAAATTACTGTTTGTGCATTTACAATATTCAATGATTTTTGCCATTGAAAAACGTCCAGAAATGATTGAAGCTACTGACTGAATGAAAGGAGCTGGCATCTCACTCTCTTTGAATCTTCTTTATCATGCTAATAGGAGCAGGAAAAAGCAAAAAATTTCAGAATTGCACCTTGCAATGCGGAGAAATTACTGTTTGTGCATTTACAATATTCATTGATTTTTGCCATTGAAAAACATCATGTTATTCATATACCAGAAATGATTGAAGCTACTGACTGAATGAAAGGAGCTGGCATCTCACTCTCTTTGAATCTTCTTTATCATGCTAAGAGGAGCAGGAAAAAGTAAAAAATTTCAGAATTGCACCTTGCAATGCGGAGAAATTACTGTTTGTGCATTTACAATATTCAATGATTTTTGCCTTTGAAAAACGTCCAGAAATGATTGAAGCTACTGACTGAACGAAAGGAGCTGGCATCTCACTCTCTTTGAATCTTCTTTATCATGCTAAGAGGAGCAGGAAAAAGCAAAAAATTTCAGAATTGCACCTTGCAATGCGGAGAAATTACTGTTTGTGCATTTACAATATTCATTGATTTTTGCCATTGAAAAACATCATGTTATTCATATACCAGAAATGATTGATGCTACTGACTGAATGAAAGGAGCTGGCATCTCACTCTCTTTGAATCTTCTTTATCATGCTAAGAGGAGCAGGAAAAAGCAAAAAATTTCAGAATTGCACCTTGCAATGCGGAGAAATTACTGTTTGTGCATTTACAATATTCATTGATTTTTGCCATTGAAAAACATCATGTTATTCATATACCAGAAATGTTTGAAGCTACTGACTGAATGAAAGGAGCTGGCATCTCACTCTCTTTGAATCTTCTTTATCATGCTAAGAGGAGCAGGAAAAAGCAAAAAATTTCAGAATTGCACCTTGCAATGCGGAGAAATTACTGTTTGTGCATTTACAATATTCATTGATTTTTGCAATTGAAAAACGTCCAGAAATGATTGAAGCTACTGACTGAATGAAAGGAGCTGGCATCTCACTCTCTTTGAATCTTCTTTATCATGCTAAGAGGAGCAGGAAAAAGCAAAAAATTTCAGAATTGCACCTTGCAATGCGGAGAAATTACTGTTTGTGCATTTACAATATTCATTGATTTTTGCCATTGAAAAACATTATGTTATTCATATACCAGGAATGTTTGAAGCTACTGACTGAATGAAAGGAGCTGGCATCTCACTCTCTTTGAATCTTCTTTATCATGCTAAGAGGAGCAGGAAAAAGTAAAAAATTTCAGAATTGCACCTTGCAATGCGGAGAAATTACTGTTTGTGCATTTACAATATTCAATGATTTTTGCCATTGAAAAACGTCCAGAAATGATTGAAGCTACTGACTGAATGAAAGGAGCTGGCATCTCACTCTCTTTGAATCTTCTTTATCATGCTAAGAGGAGCAGGAAAAAGCAAAAAATTTCAGAATTGCACCTTGCAATGCGGAGAAATTACTGTTTGTGCATTTACAATATTCATTGATTTTTGCCATTGAAAAACATCATGTTATTCATATACCAGAAATGATTGAAGCTACTGACTGAATGAAAGGAGCTGGCATCTCACTCTCTTTGAATCTTCTTTATCATGCTAAGAGGAGCAGGAAAAAGTAAAAAATTTCAGAATTGCACCTTGCAATGCGGAGAAATTACTGTTTGTGCATTTACAATATTCAATGCTTTTTGCCTTTGAAAAACGTCCAGAAATGATTGAAGCTACTGACTGAACGAAAGGAGCTGGCATCTCACTCTCTTTGAATCTTCTTTATCATGCTAAGAGGAGCAGGAAAAAGCAAAAAATTTCAGAATTGCACCTTGCAATGCGGAGAAATTACTGTTTGTGCATTTACAATATTCATTGATTTTTGCCATTGAAAAACATCATGTTATTCATATACCAGAAATGATTGATGCTACTGACTGAATGAAAGGAGCTGGCATCTCACTCTCTTTGAATCTTCTTTATCATGCTAAGAGGAGCAGGAAAAAGCAAAAAATTTCAGAATTGCACCTTGCAATGCGGAGAAATTACTGTTTGTGCATTTACAATATTCATTGATTTTTGCCATTGAAAAACATCATGTTATTCATATACCAGAAATGTTTGAAGCTACTGACTGAATGAAAGGAGCTGGCATCTCACTCTCTTTGAATCTTCTTTATCATGCTAAGAGGAGCAGGAAAAAGCAAAAAATTTCAGAATTGCACCTTGCAATGCGGAGAAATTACTGTTTGTGCATTTACAATATTCATTGATTTTTGCAATTGAAAAACGTCCAGAAATGATTGAAGCTACTGACTGAATGAAAGGAGCTGGCATCTCACTCTCTTTGAATCTTCTTTATCATGCTAAGAGGAGCAGGAAAAAGCAAAAAATTTCAGAATTGCACCTTGCAATGCGGAGAAATTACTGTTTGTGCATTTACAATATTCATTGATTTTTGCCATTGAAAACCATTATGTTATTCATATACCAGGAATGTTTGAAGCTACTGACTGAATGAAAGGAGCTGGCATCTCACTCTCTTTGAATCTTCTTTATCATGCTAAGAGGAGCAGGAAAAAGTAAAAAATTTCAGAATTGCACCTTGCAATGCGGAGAAATTACTGTTTGTGCATTTACAATATTCATTGATTTTTGCCATTGAAAAACGTCCAGAAATGATTGAAGCTACTGACTGAATGAAAGGAGCTGGCATCTCACTCTCTTTGAATCTTGTTTATCATGCTAAGAGAAGCAGGAAAAAGCAAAAAATTTCAGAATTGCACCTTGCAATGCGAAGAAATTACTGTTTGTGCATTTACAATATTCATTGATGTTTGCCATTGAAAAACGTCCAGAAATGATTGAAGCTACTGACTGAATGAAAGGAGCTGGCATCTCACTCTCTTTGAATCTTCTTTATCATGCTAAGAGGAGCAGGAAAAAGCAAAAAATTTCAGAGTTGCACCTTGCAATGCGGAGAAATTACTGTTTGTGCATTTACAATATTCATTGATTTTTGCAATTGAAAAACGTCCAGAAATGATTGAAGCTACTGACTGAATGAAAGGAGCTGGCATCTCACTCTCTTTGAATCTTCTTTATCATGCTAAGAGGAGCAGGAAAAAGCAAAAAATTTCAGAATTGCACCTTGCAATGCGGAGAAATTACTGTTTGTGCATTTACAATATTCATTGATTTTTGCCATTGAAAAACATCATGTTATTCATATACCAGGAATGTTTGAAGCTACTGACTGAATGAAAGGAGCTGGCATCTCACTCTCTTTGAATCTTCTTTATCATGCTAAGAGGAGCAGGAAAAAGCAAAAAATTTCAGAATTGCACCTTGCAATGCGGAGAAATTACTGTTTGTGCATTTACAATATTCATTGATTTTTGCCATTGAAAAACGTCCAGAAATGATTGAAGCTACTGACTGAATGAAAGGAGCTGGCATCTCACTCTCTTTTAATCTTGTTTATCATGCTAAGAGGAGCAGGAAAAAGCAAAAAATTTCAGAATTGCACCTTGCAATGCGGAGAAATTACTGTTTGTGCATTTACAATATTCATTGATTTTTGCCATTGAAAAACGTCCAGAAATGATTGAAGCTACTGACTGAATGAAAGGAGCTGGCATCTCACTCTCTTTGAATCTTCTTTATCATGCTAAGAGGAGCAGGAAAAAGCAAAAAATTTCAGAATTGCACCTTGCAATGCGGAGAAATTACTGTTTGTGCATTTACAATATTCATTGATTTTTGCCATTGAAAAACATCATGTTATTCATATACCAGAAATGATTGAAGCTACTGACTGAATGAAAGGAGCTGGCATCTCACTCTCTTTGAATCTTCTTTATCATGCTAAGAGGAGCAGGAAAAAGTAAAAAATTTCAGAATTGCACCTTGCAATGCGGAGAAATTACTGTTTGTGCATTTACAATATTCAATGATTTTTGCCATTGAAAAACGTCCAGAAATGATTGAAGCTACTGACTGAATGAAAGGAGCTGGCATCTCACTCTCTTTGAATCTTCTTTATCATGCTAAGAGGAGCAGGAAAAAGCAAAAAATTTCAGAATTGCACCTTGCAATGCGGAGAAATTACTGTTTGTGCATTTACAATATTCATTGATTTTTGCCATTGAAAAACATCATGTTATTCATATACCAGAAATGATTGAATCTACTGACTGAATGAAAGGAGCTGGCATCTCACTCTCTTTGAATCTTCTTTATCATGCTAAGAGGAGCAGGAAAAAGTAAAAAATTTCAGAATTGCACCTTGCAATGCGGAGAAATTACTGTTTGTGCATTTACAATATTCAATGATTTTTGCCTTTGAAAAACGTCCAGAAATGATTGAAGCTACTGACTGAACGAAAGGAGCTGGCATCTCACTCTCTTTGAATCTTCTTTATCATGCTAAGAGGAGCAGGAAAAAGCAAAAAATTTCAGAATTGCACCTTGCAATGCGGAGAAATTACTGTTTGTGCATTTACAATATTCATTGATTTTTGCCATTGAAAAACATCATGTTATTCATATACCAGAAATGATTGATGCTACTGACTGAATGAAAGGAGCTGGCATCTCACTCTCTTTGAATCTTCTTTATCATGCTAAGAGGAGCAGGAAAAAGCAAAAAATTTCAGAATTGCACCTTGCAATGCGGAGAAATTACTGTTTGTGCATTTACAATATTCATTGATTTTTGCCATTGAAAAACATCATGTTATTCATATACCAGGAATGTTTGAAGCTACTGACTGAATGAAAGGAGCTGGCATCTCACTCTCTTTGAATCTTCTTTATCATGCTAAGAGGAGCAGGAAAAAGCAAAAAATTTCAGAATTGCACCTTGCAATGCGGAGAAATTACTGTTTGTGCATTTACAATATTCATTGATTTTTGCCATTGAAAAACGTCCAGAAATGATTGAAGCTACTGACTGAATGAAAGGAGCTGGCATCTCACTCTCTTTTAATCTTGTTTATCATGCTAAGAGGAGCAGGAAAAAGCAAAAAATTTCAGAATTGCACCTTGCAATGCGGAGAAATTACTGTTTGTGCATTTACAATATTCATTGATTTTTGCCATT
Source organism: Phyllobates terribilis (assembly GCF_046119375.1). Classification (NCBI taxonomy): domain Eukaryota; kingdom Metazoa; phylum Chordata; class Amphibia; order Anura; family Dendrobatidae; genus Phyllobates; species Phyllobates terribilis. The sequence continues at coordinate 88,356 of NW_027364963.1, read as the reverse complement.
GAAAAAAGTCCAGAAATGATTGAAGCTACTGACTGAATGAAAGGAGCTGGCATCTCACTCTCTTTGAATCTTCTTTATCATGCTAAGAGGAGCAGGAAAAAGCAAAAAATTTCAGAATTGCACCTTGCAATGCGGAGAAATTACTGTTTGTGCATTTACAATATTCATTGATTTTTGCCATTGAAAAACATCATGTTATTCATATACCAGAAATGATTGAAGCTACTGACTGAATGAAAGGAGCTGGCATCTCACTCTCTTTGAATCTTCTTTATCATGCTAAGAGGAGCAGGAAAAAGTAAAAAATTTCAGAATTGCACCTTGCAATGCGGAGAAATTACTGTTTGTGCATTTACAATATTCAATGATTTTTGCCATTGAAAAACGTCCAGAAATGATTGAAGCTACTGACTGAATGAAAGGAGCTGGCATCTCACTCTCTTTGAATCTTCTTTATCATGCTAAGAGGAGCAGGAAAAAGCAAAAAATTTCAGAATTGCACCTTGCAATGCGGAGAAATTACTGTTTGTGCATTTACAATATTCATTGATTTTTGCCATTGAAAAACATCATGTTATTCATATACCAGAAATGATTGAAGCTACTGACTGAATGAAAGGAGCTGGCATCTCACTCTCTTTGAATCTTCTTTATCATGCTAAGAGGAGCAGGAAAAAGTAAAAAATTTCAGAATTGCACCTTGCAATGCGGAGAAATTACTGTTTGTGCATTTACAATATTCAATGATTTTTGCCTTTGAAAAACGTCCAGAAATGATTGAAGCTACTGACTGAACGAAAGGAGCTGGCATCTCACTCTCTTTGAATCTTCTTTATCATGCTAAGAGGAGCAGGAAAAAGCAAAAAATTTCAGAATTGCACCTTGCAATGCGGAGAAATTACTGTTTGTGCATTTACAATATTCATTGATTTTTGCCATTGAAAAACATCATGTTATTCATATACCAGAAATGATTGATGCTACTGACTGAATGAAAGGAGCTGGCATCTCACTCTCTTTGAATCTTCTTTATCATGCTAAGAGGAGCAGGAAAAAGCAAAAAATTTCAGAATTGCACCTTGCAATGCGGAGAAATTACTGTTTGTGCATTTACAATATTCATTGATTTTTGCCATTGAAAAACATCATGTTATTCATATACCTGAAATGTTTGAAGCTACTGACTGAATGAAAGGAGCTGGCATCTCACTCTCTTTGAATCTTCTTTATCATGCTAAGAGGAGCAGGAAAAAGCAAAAAATTTCAGAATTGCACCTTGCAATGCGGAGAAATTACTGTTTGTGCATTTACAATATTCATTGATTTTTGCAATTGAAAAACGTCCAGAAATGATTGAAGCTACTGACTGAATGAAAGGAGCTGGCATCTCACTCTCTTTGAATCTTCTTTATCATGCTAAGAGGAGCAGGAAAAAGCAAAAAATTTCAGAATTGCACCTTGCAATGCGGAGAAATTACTGTTTGTGCATTTACAATATTCATTGATTTTTGCCATTGAAAAACATTATGTTATTCATATACCAGGAATGTTTGAAGCTACTGACTGAATGAAAGGAGCTGGCATCTCACTCTCTTTGAATCTTCTTTATCATGCTAAGAGGAGCAGGAAAAAGTAAAAAATTTCAGAATTGCACCTTGCAATGCGGAGAAATTACTGTTTGTGCATTTACAATATTCATTGATTTTTGCCATTGAAAAACGTCCAGAAATGATTGAAGCTACTGACTGAATGAAAGGAGCTGGCATCTCACTCTCTTTGAATCTTGTTTATCATGCTAAGAGAAGCAGGAAAAAGCAAAAAATTTCAGAATTGCACCTTGCAATGCGAAGAAATTACTGTTTGTGCATTTACAATATTCATTGATGTTTGCCATTGAAAAACGTCCAGAAATGATTGAAGCTACTGACTGAATGAAAGGAGCTGGCATCTCACTTTCTTTGAATCTTCTTTATTATGCTAAGAGGAGCAGGAAAAAGCAAAAAATTTCAGAATTGCACCTTGCAATGCGGAGAAATTACTGTTTGTGCATTTACAATATTCATTGATTTTTGCCATTGAAAAACATCATGTTATTCATATACCAGAAATGATTGAAGCTACTGACTGAATGAAAGGAGCTGGCATCTCACTCTCTTTGAATCTTCTTTATCATGCTAAGAGGAGCAGGAAAAAGTAAAAAATTTCAGTATTGCACCTTGCAATGCGGAGAAATTACTGTTTGTGCATTTACAATATTCAATGATTTTTGCCATTGAAAAACGTCCAGAAATGATTGAAGCTACTGACTGAATGAAAGGAGCTGGCATCTCACTCTCTTTGAATCTTCTTTATCATGCTAAGAGGAGCAGGAAAAAGCAAAAAACTTCAGAATTGCACCTTGCAATGCGGAGAAATTACTGTTTGTGCATTTACAATATTCATTGATTTTTGCCATTGAAAAACATCATGTTATTCATATTCCAGAAATGATTGAAGCTACTGACTGAATGAAAGGAGCTGGCATCTCACTCTCTTTGAATCTTCTTTATCATGCTAAGAGGAGCAGGAAAAAGGAAAAAATTTCAGAATTGCACCTTGCAATGCGGAGAAATTACTCTTTGTGCATTTACAATATTCAATGATTTTTGCCTTTGAAAAACGTCCAGAAATGATTGAAGCTACTGACTGAACGAAAGGAGCTGGCATCTCACTCTCTTTGAATCTTCTTTATCATGCTAAGAGGAGCAGGAAAAAGCAAAAAATTTCAGAATTGCACCTTGCAATGCGGAGAAATTACTGTTTGTGCATTTACAATATTCATTGATTTTTGCCATTGAAAAACATCATGTTATTCATATACCAGAAATGTTTGAAGCTACTGACTGAATGAAAGGAGCTGGCATCTCACTCTCTTTGAATCTTCTTTATCATGCTAAGAGGAGCAGGAAAAAGCAAAAAATTTCAGAATTGCACCTTGCAATGCGGAGAAATTACTGTTTGTGCATTTACAATATTCATTGATTTTTGCCATTGAAAAACGTCCAGAAATGATTGAAGCTACTGACTGAATGAAAGGAGCTGGCATCTCACTCTGAATTTTCTTTATCATGCTAAGAGGAGCAGGAAAAAGCAAAAAATTTCAGTATTGCACCTTGCAATGCGGAGAAATTACTGTTTGTGCATTTACAATATTCATTGATTTTTGCCATTGAAAAACGTCCAGAAATGATTGAAGCTACTGACTGAATGAAAGGAGCTGGCATCTCACTCTCTTTGAATCTTCTTTATCATGCTAAGAGGAGCAGGAAAAAGCAAAAAATTTCAGAATTGCACCTTGCAATGCGGAGAAATTACTGTTTGTGCATTTACAATATTCATTGATTTTTGACATTGAAAAACATCATGTTATTCATATACCAGAAATGATTGAAGCTACTGACTGAATGAAAGGAGCTGGCATCTCACTCTCTTTGAATCTTCTTTATCATGCTAAGAGAAGCAGGAAAAAGTAAAAAATTTCAGAATTGCACCTTGCAATGCGGAGAAATTACTGTTTGTGCATTTACAATATTCAATGATTTTTGCCATTGAAAAACGTCCAGAAATGATTGAAGCTACTGACTGAATGAAAGGAGCTGGCATCTCACTCTCTTTGAATCTTCTTTATCATGCTAAGAGGAGCAGGAAAAAGCAAAAAACTTCAGAATTGCACCTTGCAATGCGGAGAAATTACTGTTTGTGCATTTACAATATTCATTGATTTTTGCCATTGAAAAACATCATGTTATTCATATACCAGAAATGATTGAAGCTACTGACTGAATAAAAGGAGCTGGCATCTCACTCTCTTTGAATCTTCTTTATCATGCTAAGAGGAGCAGGAAAAAGTAAAAAATTTCAGAATTGCACCTTGCAATGCGGAGAAATTACTGTTTGTGCATTTACAATATTCAATGATTTTTGCCTTTGAAAAACGTCCAGAAATGATTGAAGCTACTGACTGAACGAAAGGAGCTGGCATCTCACTCTCTTTGAATCTTCTTTATCATGCTAAGAGGAGCAGGAAAAAGCAAAAAATTTCAGAATTGCACCTTGCAATGCGGAGAAATTACTGTTTGTGCATTTACAATATTCATTGATTTTTGCCATTGAAAAACGTCCAGAAATGATTGAAGCTACTGACTGAATGAAAGCAGCTGGCATCTCACTCTGAATTTTCTTTATCATGCTAAGAGGAGCAGGAAAAAGCAAAAAATTTCAGAATTGCACCTTGCAATGCGGAGAAATTACTCTTTGTGCATTTACAATATTCATTGATTTTTGCCATTGAAAAACGTCCAGAAATGATTGAAGCTACTGACTGAATGAAAGGAGCTGGCATCTCACTCTCTTTGAATCGTCTTTATCATGCTAAGAGGAGCAGGAAAAAGCAAAAAATTTCAGAATTGCACCTTGCAATGCGGAGAAATTACTGTTTGTGCATTTACAATATTCATTGATTTTTGCCATTGAAAAACATTATGTTATTCATATACCAGAAATGTTTGAAGCTACTGACTGAGTGAAAGGAGCTGGCATCTCACTCTCTTTGAATCTTCTTTATCATGCTAAGAGGAGCAGGAAAAAGCAAAAAATTTCAGAATTGCACCTTGCAATGCGGAGAAATTACTGTTTGTGCATTTACAATATTCATTGATTTTTGCCATTGAAAAACATCATGTTATTCATAAACCAGAAATGTTTGAAGCTACTGACTGAATGAAAGGAGCTGGCATCTCACTCTCTTTGAATCTTCTTTATCATGCTTGGATTAGCAGGAAAAAGCAAAAAATTTCAGAATTGCACCTTGCAATGTGGAGATATTACTGTTTGTGCATTTACAATATTCATTGATTTTTGCCATTGAAAAACATGTTTTTCATATACCAGAAATGTTTGAAGCTACTGACTGAATGAAAGGAGCTGGCATCTCACTCTCTTTGAATCTTCTTTATCATGCTAGGATTAACAGGAAAAAGCAAAAAATTTCAGAATTGCACCTTGCAATGTGGAGATATTACTGTTTGTGCATTTACAATATTCATTGATTTTTGCCATTGAAAAACGTCCAGAAATGATTGAAGCTACTGACTGAATGAAAGCAGCTGGCATCTCACTCTGAATTTTCTTTATCATGCTAAGAGGAGCAGGAAAAAGCAAAAAATTTCAGAATTGCACCTTGCAATGCGGAGAAATTACTGTTTGTGCATTTACAATATTCATTGATTTTTGCCATTGAAAAACGTCCAGAAATGATTGAAGCTACTGACTGAATGAAAGGAGCTGGCATCTCACTCTCTTTGAATCTTCTTTATCATGCTAAGAGGAGCAGGAAAAAGCAAAAAATTTCAGAATTGCACCTTGCAATGCGGAGAAATTACTGTTTGTGCATTTACAATATTCATTGATTTTTGCCATTGAAAAACATCATGTTATTCATATACCAGAAATGATTGAAGCTACTGACTGAATGAAAGGAGCTGGCATCTCACTCTCTTTGAATCTTCTTTATCATGCTAAGAGGAGCAGGAAAAAGTAAAAAATTTCAGAATTGCACCTTGCAATGCGGAGAAATTACTGTTTGTGCATTTACAATATTCAATGATTTTTGCCTTTGAAAAACGTCCAGAAATGATTGAAGCTACTGACTGAACGAAAGGAGCTGGCATCTCACTCTCTTTGAATCTTCTTTATCATGCTAAGAGGAGCAGGAAAAAGCAAAAAATTTCAGAATTGCACCTTGCAATGCGGAGAAATTACTGTTTGTGCATTTACAATATTCATTGATTTTTGCCATTGAAAAACATCATGTTATTCATATACCAGAAATGATTGATGCTACTGACTGAATGAAAGGAGCTGGCATCTCACTCTCTTTGAATCTTCTTTATCATGCTAAGAGGAGCAGGAAAAAGCAAAAAATTTCAGAATTGCACCTTGCAATGCGGAGAAATTACTGTTTGTGCATTTACAATATTCATTGATTTTTGCCATTGAAAAACATCATGTTATTCATATACCAGGAATGTTTGAAGCTACTGACTGAATGAAAGGAGCTGGCATCTCACTCTCTTTGAATCTTCTTTATCATGCTAAGAGGAGCAGGAAAAAGCAAAAAATTTCAGAATTGCACCTTGCAATGCGGAGAAATTACTGTTTGTGCATTTACAATATTCATTGATTTTTGCCATTGAAAAACGTCCAGAAATGATTGAAGCTACTGACTGAATGAAAGGAGCTGGCATCTCACTCTCTTTTAATCTTGTTTATCATGCTAAGAGGAGCAGGAAAAAGCAAAAAATTTCAGAATTGCACCTTGCAATGCGGAGAAATTACTGTTTGTGCATTTACAATATTCATTGATTTTTGCCATTGAAAAACGTCCAGAAATGATTGAAGCTACTGACTGAATGAAAGGAGCTGGCATCTCACTCTCTTTGAATCTTCTTTATCATGCTAAGAGGAGCAGGAAAAAGCAAAAAATTTCAGAATTGCACCTTGCAATGCGGAGAAATTACTGTTTGTGCATTTACAATATTCATTGATTTTTGCCATTGAAAAACATCATGTTATTCATATACCAGAAATGATTGAAGCTACTGACTGAATGAAAGGAGCTGGCATCTCACTCTCTTTGAATCTTCTTTATCATGCTAAGAGGAGCAGGAAAAAGTAAAAAATTTCAGAATTGCACCTTGCAATGCGGAGAAATTACTGTTTGTGCATTTACAATATTCAATGATTTTTGCCATTGAAAAACGTCCAGAAATGATTGAAGCTACTGACTGAATGAAAGGAGCTGGCATCTCACTCTCTTTGAATCTTCTTTATCATGCTAAGAGGAGCAGGAAAAAGCAAAAAATTTCAGAATTGCACCTTGCAATGCGGAGAAATTACTGTTTGTGCATTTACAATATTCATTGATTTTTGCCATTGAAAAACATCATGTTATTCATATACCAGAAATGATTGAAGCTACTGACTGAATGAAAGGAGCTGGCATCTCACTCTCTTTGAATCTTCTTTATCATGCTAAGAGGAGCAGGAAAAAGTAAAAAATTTCAGAATTGCACCTTGCAATGCGGAGAAATTACTGTTTGTGCATTTACAATATTCAATGATTTTTGCCTTTGAAAAACGTCCAGAAATGATTGAAGCTACTGACTGAACGAAAGGAGCTGGCATCTCACTCTCTTTGAATCTTCTTTATCATGCTAAGAGGAGCAGGAAAAAGCAAAAAATTTCAGAATTGCACCTTGCAATGCGGAGAAATTACTGTTTGTGCATTTACAATATTCATTGATTTTTGCCATTGAAAAACATCATGTTATTCATATACCAGAAATGATTGATGCTACTGACTGAATGAAAGGAGCTGGCATCTCACTCTCTTTGAATCTTCTTTATCATGCTAAGAGGAGCAGGAAAAAGCAAAAAATTTCAGAATTGCACCTTGCAATGCGGAGAAATTACTGTTTGTGCATTTACAATATTCATTGATTTTTGCCATTGAAAAACATCATGTTATTCATATACCAGAAATGTTTGAAGCTACTGACTGAATGAAAGGAGCTGGCATCTCACTCTCTTTGAATCTTCTTTATCATGCTAAGAGGAGCAGGAAAAAGCAAAAAATTTCAGAATTGCACCTTGCAATGCGGAGAAATTACTGTTTGTGCATTTACAATATTCATTGATTTTTGCAATTGAAAAACATCCAGAAATGATTGAAGCTACTGACTGAATGAAAGGAGCTGGCATCTCACTCTCTTTGAATCTTCTTTATCATGCTAAGAGGAGCAGGAAAAAGCAAAAAATTTCAGAATTGCACCTTGCAATGCGGAGAAATTACTGTTTGTGCATTTACAATATTCATTGATTTTTGCCATTGAAAAACATTATGTTATTCATATACCAGGAATGTTTGAAGCTACTGACTGAATGAAAGGAGCTGGCATCTCACTCTCTTTGAATCTTCTTTATCATGCTAAGAGGAGCAGGAAAAAGTAAAAAATTTCAGAATTGCACCTTGCAATGCGGAGAAATTACTGTTTGTGCATTTACAATATTCATTGATTTTTGCCATTGAAAAACGTCCAGAAATGATTGAAGCTACTGACTGAATGAAAGGAGCTGGCATCTCACTCTCTTTGAATCTTGTTTATCATGCTAAGAGAAGCAGGAAAAAGCAAAAAATTTCAGAATTGCACCTTGCAATGCGAAGAAATTACTGTTTGTGCATTTACAATATTCATTGATGTTTGCCATTGAAAAACGTCCAGAAATGATTGAAGCTACTGACTGAATGAAAGGAGCTGGCATCTCACTTTCTTTGAATCTTCTTTATTATGCTAAGAGGAGCAGGAAAAAGCAAAAAATTTCAGAATTGCACCTTGCAATGCGGAGAAATTACTGTTTGTGCATTTACAATATTCATTGATTTTTGCCATTGAAAAACATCATGTTATTCATATACCAGAAATGATTGAAGCTACTGACTGAATGAAAGGAGCTGGCATCTCACTCTCTTTGAATCTTCTTTATCATGCTAAGAGGAGCAGGAAAAAGTAAAAAATTTCAGTATTGCACCTTGCAATGCGGAGAAATTACTGTTTGTGCATTTACAATATTCAATGATTTTTGCCATTGAAAAACGTCCAGAAATGATTGAAGCTACTGACTGAATGAAAGGAGCTGGCATCTCACTCTCTTTGAATCTTCTTTATCATGCTAAGAGGAGCAGGAAAAAGCAAAAAATTTCAGAATTGCACCTTGCAATGCGGAGAAATTACTGTTTGTGCATTTACAATATTCATTGATTTTTGCCATTGAAAAACATCATGTTATTCATATACCAGAAATGTTTGAAGCTACTGACTGAATGAAAGGAGCTGGCATCTCACTCTCTTTGAATCTTCTTTATCATGCTAAGAGGAGCAGGAAAAAGCAAAAAATTTCAGAATTGCACCTTGCAATGCGGAGAAATTACTGTTTGTGCATTTACAATATTCATTGATTTTTGCAATTGAAAAACGTCCAGAAATGATTGAAGCTACTGACTGAATGAAAGGAGCTGGCATCTCACTCTCTTTGAATCTTCTTTATCATGCTAAGAGGAGCAGGAAAAAGCAAAAAATTTCAGAATTGCACCTTGCAATGCGGAGAAATTACTGTTTGTGCATTTACAATATTCATTGATTTTTGCCATTGAAAAACATTATGTTATTCATATACCAGGAATGTTTGAAGCTACTGACTGAATGAAAGGAGCTGGCATCTCACTCTCTTTGAATCTTCTTTATCATGCTAAGAGGAGCAGGAAAAAGTAAAAAATTTCAGAATTGCACCTTGCAATGCGGAGAAATTACTGTTTGTGCATTTACAATATTCATTGATTTTTGCCATTGAAAAACGTCCAGAAATGATTGAAGCTACTGACTGAATGAAAGGAGCTGGCATCTCACTCTCTTTGAATCTTGTTTATCATGCTAAGAGAAGCAGGAAAAAGCAAAAAATTTCAGAATTGCACCTTGCAATGCGAAGAAATTACTGTTTGTGCATTTACAATATTCATTGATGTTTGCCATTGAAAAACGTCCAGAAATGATTGAAGCTACTGACTGAATGAAAGGAGCTGGCATCTCACTTTCTTTGAATCTTCTTTATTATGCTAAGAGGAGCAGGAAAAAGCAAAAAATTTCAGAATTGCACCTTGCAATGCGGAGAAATTACTGTTTGTGCATTTACAATATTCATTGATTTTTGCCATTGAAAAACATCATGTTATTCATATACCAGAAATGATTGAAGCTACTGACTGAATGAAAGGAGCTGGCATCTCACTCTCTTTGAATCTTCTTTATCATGCTAAGAGGAGCAGGAAAAAGTAAAAAATTTCAGTATTGCACCTTGCAATGCGGAGAAATTACTGTTTGTGCATTTACAATATTCAATGATTTTTGCCATTGAAAAACGTCCAGAAATGATTGAAGCTACTGACTGAATGAAAGGAGCTGGCATCTCACTCTCTTTGAATCTTCTTTATCATGCTAAGAGGAGCAGGAAAAAGCAAAAAACTTCAGAATTGCACCTTGCAATGCGGAGAAATTACTGTTTGTGCATTTACAATATTCATTGATTTTTGCCATTGAAAAACATCATGTTATTCATATTCCAGAAATGATTGAAGCTACTGACTGAATGAAAGGAGCTGGCATCTCACTCTCTTTGAATCTTCTTTATCATGCTAAGAGGAGCAGGAAAAAGTAAAAAATTTCAGAATTGCACCTTGCAATGCGGAGAAATTACTCTTTGTGCATTTACAATATTCAATGATTTTTGCCTTTGAAAAACGTCCAGAAATGATTGAAGCTACTGACTGAACGAAAGGAGCTGGCATCTCACTCTCTTTGAATCTTCTTTATCATGCTAAGAGGAGCAGGAAAAAGCAAAAAATTTCAGAATTGCACCTTGCAATGCGGAGAAATTACTGTTTGTGCATTTACAATATTCATTGATTTTTGCCATTGAAAAACATCATGTTATTCATATACCAGAAATGTTTGAAGCTACTGACTGAATGAAAGGAGCTGGCATCTCACTCTCTTTGAATCTTCTTTATCATGCTAAGAGGAGCAGGAAAAAGCAAAAAATTTCAGAATTGCACCTTGCAATGCGGAGAAATTACTGTTTGTGCATTTACAATATTCATTGATTTTTGCCATTGAAAAACGTCCAGAAATGATTGAAGCTACTGACTGAATGAAAGGAGCTGGCATCTCACTCTGAATTTTCTTTATCATGCTAAGAGGAGCAGGAAAAAGCAAAAAATTTCAGAATTGCACCTTGCAATGCGGAGAAATTACTGTTTGTGCATTTACAATATTCATTGATTTTTGCCATTGAAAAACGTCCAGAAATGATTGAAGCTACTGACTGAATGAAAGGAGCTGGCATCTCACTCTCTTTGAATCTTCTTTATCATGCTAAGAGGAGCAGGAAAAAGCAAAAAATTTCAGAATTGCACCTTGCAATGCGGAGAAATTACTGTTTGTGCATTTACAATATTCATTGATTTTTGACATTGAAAAACATCATGTTATTCATATACCAGAAATGATTGAAGCTACTGACTGAATGAAAGGAGCTGGCATCTCACTCTCTTTGAATCTTCTTTATCATGCTAAGAGAAGCAGGAAAAAGTAAAAAATTTCAGAATTGCACCTTGCAATGCGGAGAAATTACTGTTTGTGCATTTACAATATTCAATGATTTTTGCCATTGAAAAACGTCCAGAAATGATTGAAGCTACTGACTGAATGAAAGGAGCTGGCATCTCACTCTCTTTGAATCTTCTTTATCATGCTAAGAGGAGCAGGAAAAAGCAAAAAACTTCAGAATTTCACCTTGCAATGCGGAGAAATTACTGTTTGTGCATTTACAATATTCATTGATTTTTGCCATTGAAAAACATCATGTTATTCATATACCAGAAATGATTGAAGCTACTGACTGAATAAAAGGAGCTGGCATCTCACTCTCTTTGAATCTTCTTTATCATGCTAAGAGGAGCAGGAAAAAGTAAAAAATTTCAGAATTGCACCTTGCAATGCGGAGAAATTACTGTTTGTGCATTTACAATATTCAATGATTTTTGCCTTTGAAAAACGTCCAGAAATGATTGAAGCTACTGACTGAACGAAAGGAGCTGGCATCTCACTCTCTTTGAATCTTCTTTATCATGCTAAGAGGAGCAGGAAAAAGCAAAAAATTTCAGAATTGCACCTTGCAATGCGGAGAAATTACTGTTTGTGCATTTACAATATTCATTGATTTTTGCCATTGAAAAACGTCCAGAAATGATTGAAGCTACTGACTGAATGAAAGCAGCTGGCATCTCACTCTGAATTTTCTTTATCATGCTAAGAGGAGCAGGAAAAAGCAAAAAATTTCAGAATTGCACCTTGCAATGCGGAGAAATTACTCTTTGTGCATTTACAATATTCATTGATTTTTGCCATTGAAAAACGTCCAGAAATGATTGAAGCTACTGACTGAATGAAAGGAGCTGGCATCTCACTCTCTTTGAATCGTCTTTATCATGCTAAGAGGAGCAGGAAAAAGCAAAAAATTTCAGAATTGCACCTTGCAATGCGGAGAAATTACTGTTTGTGCATTTACAATATTCATTGATTTTTGCCATTGAAAAACATTATGTTATTCATATACCAGAAATGTTTGAAGCTACTGACTGAGTGAAAGGAGCTGGCATCTCACTCTCTTTGAATCTTCTTTATCATGCTAAGAGGAGCAGGAAAAAGCAAAAAATTTCAGAATTGCACCTTGCAATGCGGAGAAATTACTGTTTGTGCATTTACAATATTCATTGATTTTTGCCATTGAAAAACATCATGTTATTCATAAACCAGAAATGTTTGAAGCTACTGACTGAATGAAAGGAGCTGGCATCTCACTCTCTTTGAATCTTCTTTATCATGCTTGGATTAGCAGGAAAAAGCAAAAAATTTCAGAATTGCACCTTGCAATGTGGAGATATTACTGTTTGTGCATTTACAATATTCATTGATTTTTGCCATTGAAAAACATGTTTTTCATATACCAGAAATGTTTGAAGCTACTGACTGAATGAAAGGAGCTGGCATCTCACTCTCTTTGAATCTTCTTTATCATGCTAGGATTAACAGGAAAAAGCAAAAAATTTCAGAATTGCACCTTGCAATGTGGAGATATTACTGTTTGTGCATTTACAATATTCATTGATTTTTGCCATTGAAAAACGTCCAGAAATGATTGAAGCTACTGACTGAATGAAAGCAGCTGGCATCTCACTCTGAATTTTCTTTATCATGCTAAGAGGAGCAGGAAAAAGCAAAAAATTTCAGAATTGCACCTTGCAATGCGGAGAAATTACTGTTTGTGCATTTACAATATTCATTGATTTTTGCCATTGAAAAACGTCCAGAAATGATTGAAGCTACTGACTGAATGAAAGGAGCTGGCATCTCACTCTCTTTGAATCGTCTTTATCATGCTAAGAGGAGCAGGAAAAAGCAAAAAATTTCAGAATTGCACCTTGCAATGCGGAGAAATTACTGTTTGTGCATTTACAATATTCATTGATTTTTGCCATTGAAAAACATCATGTTATTCATATACCAGAAATGTTTGAAGCTACTGACTGAATGAAAGGAGCTGGCATCTCACTCTCTTTGAATCTTCTTTATCATGCTAAGAGGAGCAGGAAAAAGCAAAAAATTTCAGAATTGCACCTTGCAATGCGGAGAAATTACTGTTTGTGCATTTACAATATTCATTGATTTTTGCCATTGAAAAACGTCCAGAAATGTTTGAAGCTACTGACTGAATGAAAGGAGCTGGCATCTCACTCTCTTTGAATCTTCTTTATCATGCTAGGATTAGCAGGAAAAAGCAAAAAATTTCAGAATTGCACCTTGCAATGTGGAGATATTACTGTTTGTGCATTTACAATATTCATTGATTTTTGCCATTGAAAAACATGTTTTTCATATACCAGAAATGTTTGAAGCTACTGACTGAATGAAAGGAGCTGGCACCTCACTGTCTTTGAATCTTCTTTATCATGCTAGGATTAACAGGAAAAAGCAAAAAATTTCAGAATTGCACCTTGCAATGTGGAGATATTACTGTTTGTGCATTTACAATATTCATTGATTTTGCCATTGAAAAACGTCCAGAAATGTTTGAAGCTACTGACTGAATGAAAGGAGCTGGCATCTCACTCTCTTTAAATCTTCTTTATCATGCTAGGATTAGCAGGAAAAAGCAAAAAAATTTCAGAATTGCACCTTGCAATGTGGAGATATTACTGTTTGTGCATTTACAATATTCATTGATTTTTGCCATTGAAAAACATGTTTTTCATATACCAGAAATGTTTGAAGCTACTGACTGAATGAAAGGAGCTGGCATCTCACTCTCTTTGAATCTTCTTTATCATGCTAGGATAAGCAGGAAAAAGCAAAAAATTTCAGAATTGCACCTTGCAATGTGGAGATATTACTGTTTGTGCATTTACAATATTCATTGATTTTTGCCATTGAAAAACATGTTTTTCATATACCAGAAATGTTTGAAGCTACTGACTTCAATGAAAGGAGCTGGCATCTCACTCTCTTTGAATCTTCTTTATCATGCTAGGATTAACAGGAAAAAGCAAAAAATTTCAGAATTGCACCTTGCAATGTGGAGATATTACTGTTTGTGCATTTACAATATTCAGTGATTTTTGCCATTGAAAAACGTCCAGAAATGATTGAAGCTACTGACTGAATGAAAGGAGCTGGCATCTCACTCTCTTTTAATCTTGTTTATCATGCTAAGAGGAGCAGGAAAAAGCAAAAAATTTCAGAATTGCACCTTGCAATGCGGAGAAATTACTGTTTGTGCATTTACAATATTCATTGATTTTTGCCATTGAAAAACGTCCAGAAATGATTGAAGCTACTGACTGAATGAAAGGAGCTGGCATCTCACTCTCTTTGAATCTTCTTTATCATGCTAAGAGGAGCAGGAAAAAGCAAAAAATTTCAGAATTGCACCTTGCAATGCGGAGAAATTACTGTTTGTGCATTTACAATATTCATTGATTTTTGCCATTGAAAAACATCATGTTATTCATATACCAGAAATGATTGAAGCTACTGACTGAATGAAAGGAGCTGGCATCTCACTCTCTTTGAATCTTCTTTATCATGCTAAGAGGAGCAGGAAAAAGTAAAAAATTTCAGAATTGCACCTTGCAATGCGGAGAAATTACTGTTTGTGCATTTACAATATTCAATGATTTTTGCCATTGAAAAACGTCCAGAAATGATTGAAGCTACTGACTGAATGAAAGGAGCTGGCATCTCACTCTCTTTGAATCTTCTTTATCATGCTAAGAGGAGCAGGAAAAAGCAAAAAATTTCAGAATTGCACCTTGCAATGCGGAGAAATTACTGTTTGTGCATTTACAATATTCATTGATTTTTGCCATTGAAAAACATCATGTTATTCATATACCAGAAATGATTGAAGCTACTGACTGAATGAAAGGAGCTGGCATCTCACTCTCTTTGAATCTTCTTTATCATGCTAAGAGGAGCAGGAAAAAGTAAAAAATTTCAGAATTGCACCTTGCAATGCGGAGAAATTGCTGTTTGTGCATTTACAATATTCAATGATTTTTGCCTTTGAAAAACGTCCAGAAATGATTGAAGCTACTGACTGAACGAAAGGAGCTGGCATCTCACTCTCTTTGAATCTTCTTTATCATGCTAAGAGGAGCAGGAAAAAGCAAAAAATTTCAGAATTGCACCTTGCAATGCGGAGAAATTACTGTTTGTGCATTTACAATATTCATTGATTTTTGCCATTGAAAAACATCATGTTATTCATATACCAGAAATGATTGATGCTACTGACTGAATGAAAGGAGCTGGCATCTCACTCTCTTTGAATCTTCTTTATCATGCTAAGAGGAGCAGGAAAAAGCAAAAAATTTCAGAATTGCACCTTGCAATGCGGAGAAATTACTGTTTGTGCATTTACAATATTCATTGATTTTTGCCATTGAAAAACATCATGTTATTCATATACCAGAAATGTTTGAAGCTACTGACTGAATGAAAGGAGCTGGCATCTCACTCTCTTTGAATCTTCTTTATCATGCTAAGAGGAGCAGGAAAAAGCAAAAAATTTCAGAATTGCACCTTGCAATGCGGAGAAATTACTGTTTGTGCATTTACAATATTCATTGATTTTTGCAATTGAAAAACGTCCAGAAATGATTGAAGCTACTGACTGAATGAAAGGAGCTGGCATCTCACTCTCTTTGAATCTTCTTTATCATGCTAAGAGGAGCAGGAAAAAGCAAAAAATTTCAGAA
The DNA here is from genome assembly GCF_046119375.1 of Phyllobates terribilis. NCBI lineage: Eukaryota > Metazoa > Chordata > Amphibia > Anura > Dendrobatidae > Phyllobates > Phyllobates terribilis. The sequence goes on along the minus strand of NW_027364963.1, from coordinate 72,389 downwards.
TTGCACCTTGCAATGCGGAGAAATTACTGTTTGTGCATTTACAATATTCATTGATTTTTGCCATTGAAAAACATTATGTTATTCATATACCAGGAATGTTTGAAGCTACTGACTGAATGAAAGGAGCTGGCATCTCACTCTCTTTGAATCTTCTTTATCATGCTAAGAGGAGCAGGAAAAAGTAAAAAATTTCAGAATTGCACCTTGCAATGCGGAGAAATTACTGTTTGTGCATTTACAATATTCATTGATTTTTGCCATTGAAAAACGTCCAGAAATGATTGAAGCTACTGACTGAATGAAAGGAGCTGGCATCTCACTCTCTTTGAATCTTGTTTATCATGCTAAGAGAAGCAGGAAAAAGCAAAAAATTTCAGAATTGCACCTTGCAATGCGAAGAAATTACTGTTTGTGCATTTACAATATTCATTGATGTTTGCCATTGAAAAACGTCCAGAAATGATTGAAGCTACTGACTGAATGAAAGGAGCTGGCATCTCACTTTCTTTGAATCTTCTTTATTATGCTAAGAGGAGCAGGAAAAAGCAAAAAATTTCAGAATTGCACCTTGCAATGCGGAGAAATTACTGTTTGTGCATTTACAATATTCATTGATTTTTGCCATTGAAAAACATCATGTTATTCATATACCAGAAATGATTGAAGCTACTGACTGAATGAAAGGAGCTGGCATCTCACTCTCTTTGAATCTTCTTTATCATGCTAAGAGGAGCAGGAAAAAGTAAAAAATTTCAGTATTGCACCTTGCAATGCGGAGAAATTACTGTTTGTGCATTTACAATATTCAATGATTTTTGCCATTGAAAAACGTCCAGAAATGATTGAAGCTACTGACTGAATGAAAGGAGCTGGCATCTCACTCTCTTTGAATCTTCTTTATCATGCTAAGAGGAGCAGGAAAAAGCAAAAAACTTCAGAATTGCACCTTGCAATGCGGAGAAATTACTGTTTGTGCATTTACAATATTCATTGATTTTTGCCATTGAAAAACATCATGTTATTCATATACCAGAAATGATTGAAGCTACTGACTGAATGAAAGGAGCTGGCATCTCACTCTCTTTGAATCTTCTTTATCATGCTAAGAGGAGCAGGAAAAAGTAAAAAATTTCAGAATTGCACCTTGCAATGCGGAGAAATTACTCTTTGTGCATTTACAATATTCAATGATTTTTGCCTTTGAAAAACGTCCAGAAATGATTGAAGCTACTGACTGAACGAAAGGAGCTGGCATCTCACTCTCTTTGAATCTTCTTTATCATGCTAAGAGGAGCAGGAAAAAGCAAAAAATTTCAGAATTGCACCTTGCAATGCGGAGAAATTACTGTTTGTGCATTTACAATATTCATTGATTTTTGCCATTGAAAAACATCATGTTATTCATATACCAGAAATGTTTGAAGCTACTGACTGAATGAAAGGAGCTGGCATCTCACTCTCTTTGAATCTTCTTTATCATGCTAAGAGGAGCAGGAAAAAGCAAAAAATTTCAGAATTGCACCTTGCAATGCGGAGAAATTACTGTTTGTGCATTTACAATATTCATTGATTTTTGCCATTGAAAAACGTCCAGAAATGATTGAAGCTACTGACTGAATGAAAGGAGCTGGCATCTCACTCTGAATTTTCTTTATCATGCTAAGAGGAGCAGGAAAAAGCAAAAAATTTCAGAATTGCACCTTGCAATGCGGAGAAATTACTGTTTGTGCATTTACAATATTCATTGATTTTTGCCATTGAAAAACGTCCAGAAATGATTGAAGCTACTGACTGAATGAAAGGAGCTGGCATCTCACTCTCTTTGAATCTTCTTTATCATGCTAAGAGGAGCAGGAAAAAGCAAAAAATTTCAGAATTGCACCTTGCAATGCGGAGAAATTACTGTTTGTGCATTTACAATATTCATTGATTTTTGACATTGAAAAACATCATGTTATTCATATACCAGAAATGATTGAAGCTACTGACTGAATGAAAGGAGCTGGCATCTCACTCTCTTTGAATCTTCTTTATCATGCTAAGAGAAGCAGGAAAAAGTAAAAAATTTCAGAATTGCACCTTGCAATGCGGAGAAATTACTGTTTGTGCATTTACAATATTCAATGATTTTTGCCATTGAAAAACGTCCAGAAATGATTGAAGCTACTGACTGAATGAAAGGAGCTGGCATCTCACTCTCTTTGAATCTTCTTTATCATGCTAAGAGGAGCAGGAAAAAGCAAAAAACTTCAGAATTGCACCTTGCAATGCGGAGAAATTACTGTTTGTGCATTTACAATATTCATTGATTTTTGCCATTGAAAAACATCATGTTATTCATATACCAGAAATGATTGAAGCTACTGACTGAATAAAAGGAGCTGGCATCTCACTCTCTTTGAATCTTCTTTATCATGCTAAGAGGAGCAGGAAAAAGTAAAAAATTTCAGAATTGCACCTTGCAATGCGGAGAAATTACTGTTTGTGCATTTACAATATTCAATGATTTTTGCCTTTGAAAAACGTCCAGAAATGATTGAAGCTACTGACTGAACGAAAGGAGCTGGCATCTCACTCTCTTTGAATCTTCTTTATCATGCTAAGAGGAGCAGGAAAAAGCAAAAAATTTCAGAATTGCACCTTGCAATGCGGAGAAATTACTGTTTGTGCATTTACAATATTCATTGATTTTTGCCATTGAAAAACGTCCAGAAATGATTGAAGCTACTGACTGAATGAAAGCAGCTGGCATCTCACTCTGAATTTTCTTTATCATGCTAAGAGGAGCAGGAAAAAGCAAAAAATTTCAGAATTGCACCTTGCAATGCGGAGAAATTACTCTTTGTGCATTTACAATATTCATTGATTTTTGCCATTGAAAAACGTCCAGAAATGATTGAAGCTACTGACTGAATGAAAGGAGCTGGCATCTCACTCTCTTTGAATCGTCTTTATCATGCTAAGAGGAGCAGGAAAAAGCAAAAAATTTCAGAATTGCACCTTGCAATGCGGAGAAATTACTGTTTGTGCATTTACAATATTCATTGATTTTTGCCATTGAAAAACATTATGTTATTCATATACCAGAAATGTTTGAAGCTACTGATTGAGTGAAAGGAGCTGGCATCTCACTCTCTTTCAATCTTCTTTATCATGCTAAGAGGAGCAGGAAAAAGCAAAAAATTTCAGAATTGCACCTTGCAATGCGGAGAAATTACTGTTTGTGCATTTACAATATTCATTGATTTTTGCCATTGAAAAACATCATGTTATTCATATACCAGAAATGTTTGAAGCTACTGACTGAATGAAAGGAGCTGGCATCTCACTCTCTTTGAATCTTCTTTATCATGCTTGGATTAGCAGGAAAAAGCAAAAAATTTCAGAATTGCACCTTGCAATGTGGAGATATTACTGTTTGTGCATTTACAATATTCATTGATTTTTGCCATTGAAAAACATGTTTTTCATATACCAGAAATGTTTGAAGCTACTGACTGAATGAAAGGAGCTGGCATCTCACTCTCTTTGAATCTTCTTTATCATGCTAGGATTAACAGGAAAAAGCAAAAAATTTCAGAATTGCACCTTGCAATGTGGAGATATTACTGTTTGTGCATTTACAATATTCATTGATTTTTGCCATTGAAAAACGTCCAGAAATGATTGAAGCTACTGACTGAATGAAAGCAGCTGGCATCTCACTCTGAATTTTCTTTATCATGCTAAGAGGAGCAGGAAAAAGCAAAAAATTTCAGAATTGCACCTTGCAATGCGGAGAAATTACTGTTTGTGCATTTACAATATTCATTGATTTTTGCCATTGAAAAACGTCCAGAAATGATTGAAGCTACTGACTGAATGAAAGGAGCTGGCATCTCACTCTCTTTGAATCGTCTTTATCATGCTAAGAGGAGCAGGAAAAAGCAAAAAATTTCAGAATTGCACCTTGCAATGCGGAGAAATTACTGTTTGTGCATTTACAATATTCATTGATTTTTGCCATTGAAAAACATCATGTTATTCATATACCAGAAATGTTTGAAGCTACTGACTGAATGAAAGGAGCTGGCATCTCACTCTCTTTGAATCTTCTTTATCATGCTTGGATTAGCAGGAAAAAGCAAAAAATTTCAGAATTGCACCTTGCAATGTGGAGATATTACTGTTTGTGCATTTACAATATTCATTGATTTTTGCCATTGAAAAACATGTTTTTCATATACCAGAAATGTTTGAAGCTACTGACTGAATGAAAGGAGCTGGCATCTCACTCTCTTTGAATCTTCTTTATCATGCTAGGATTAGCAGGAAAAAGCAAAAAATTTCAGAATTGCACCTTGCAATGTGGAGATATTACTGTTTGTGCATTTACAATATTCATTGATTTTTGCCATTGAAAAACATGTTTTTCATATACCAGAAATGTTTGAAGCTACTGACTGAATGAAAGGAGCTGGCATCTCACTCTCTTTGAATCTTCTTTATCATGCTAGGATTAACAGGAAAAAGCAAAAAATTTCAGAATTGCACCTTGCAATGTGGAGATATTACTGTTTGTGCATTTACAATATTCATTGATTTTTGCCATTGAAAAACGTCCAGAAATGTTTGAAGCTACTGACTGAATGAAAGGAGCTGGCATCTCACTCTCTTTGAATCTTCTTTATCATGCTAGGATTAGCAGGAAAAAGCAAAAAATTTCAGAATTGCACCTTGCAATGTGGAGATATTGCTGTTTGTGCATTTACAATATTCATTGATTTTTGCCATTGAAAAACATGTTTTTCATATACAAGAAATGTTTGAAGCTACTGACTGAATGAAAGGAGCTGGCATCTCACTCTCTTTGAATCTTCTTTATCATGCTAGGATTAGCAGGAAAAAGCAAAAAATTTCAGAATTGCACCTTGCAATGTGGAGATATTACTGTTTGTGCATTTACAATATTCATTGATTTTTGCCATTGAAAAACGTCCAGAAATGTTTGAAGCTACTGACTGAATGAAAGGAGCTGGCATCTCACTCTCTTTGAATCTTCTTTATCATGCTAGGATTAGCAGGAAAAAGCAAAAAATTTCAGAATTGCACCTTGCAATGTGGAGATATTACTGTTTGTGCATTTACAATATTCATTGATTTTTGCCATTGAAAAACATGTTTTTCATATACCAGAAATGTTTGAAGCTACTGACGGAATGAAAGGAGCTGGCATCTCACTCTCTTTGAATCTTCTTTATCATGCTAGGATTAGCAGGAAAAAGCAAAAAATTTCAGAATTGCACCTTGCAATGTGGAGATATTACTGTTTGTGCATTTACAATATTCATTGATTTTTGCCATTGAAAAACATGTTTTTCATATACCAGAAATGTTTGAAGCTACTGACTGAATGAAAGGAGCTGGCATCTCACTGTCTTTGAATCTTCTTTATCATGCTAGGATTAACAGGAAAAAGCAAAAAATTTCAGAATTGCACCTTGCAATGTGGAGATATTACTGTTTGTGCATTTACAATATTCATTGATTTTGCCATTGAAAAACGTCCAGAAATGTTTGAAGCTACTGACTGAATGAAAGGAGCTGGCATCTCACTCTCTTTAAATCTTCTTTATCATGCTAGGATTAGCAGGAAAAAGCAAAAAAATTTCAGAATTGCACCTTGCAATGTGGAGATATTACTGTTTGTGCATTTACAATATTCATTGATTTTTGCCATTGAAAAACATGTTTTTCATATACCAGAAATGTTTGAAGCTACTGACTGAATGAAAGGAGCTGGCATCTCACTCTCTTTGAATCTTCTTTATCATGCTAGGATAAGCAGGAAAAAGCAAAAAATTTCAGAATTGCACCTTGCAATGTGGAGATATTACTGTTTGTGCATTTACAATATTCATTGATTTTTGCCATTGAAAAACATGTTTTTCATATACCAGAAATGTTTGAAGCTACTGACTTGAATGAAAGGAGCTGGCATCTCACTCTCTTTGAATCTTCTTTATCATGCTAGGATTAACAGGAAAAAGCAAAAAATTTCAGAATTGCACCTTGCAATGTGGAGATATTACTGTTTGTGCATTTACAATATTCATTGATTTTTGCCATTGAAAAACGTCCAGAAATGTTTGAAGCTACTGACTGAATGAAAGGAGCTGGTATCTCACTCTCTTTGAATCTTCTTTATCATGCTAGGATTAGCAGGAAAAAGCAAAAAATTTCAGAATTGCACCTTGCAATGTGGAGATATTACTGTTTGTGCATTTACAATATTCATTGATTTTTGCCATTGAAAAACATGTTTTTCATATACAAGAAATGTTTGAAGCTACTGACTGAATGAAAGGAGCTGGCATCTCACTCTCTTTGAATCTTCTTTATCATGCTAGGATTAGCAGGAAAAAGCAAAAAATTTCAGAATTGCACCTTGCAATGTGGAGATATTACTGTTTGTGCATTTACAATATTCATTGATTTTTGCCATTGAAAAACGTCCAGAAATGTTTCAAGCTACTGACTGAATGAAATTAGCTGGCATCTCACTCTCTTTGAATCTTCTTTATCATGCTAGGATTAGCAGGAAAAAGCAAAAAATTTCAGAATTGCACCTTGCAATGTGGAGATATTACTGTTTGTGCATTTACAATATTCATTGATTTTGCCATTGAAAAACATCCAGAAATGTTTGAAGCTACTGACTGAATGAAAGGAGCTGGCATCTCACTCTCTTTGAATCTTCTTTATCATGCTAGGATTAGCAGGAAAAAGCAAAAAATTTCAGAATTGCACCTTGCAATGTGGAGATATTACTGTTTGTGCATTTACAATATTCATTGATTTTTGCCATTGAAAAACATGTTTTTCATATACCAGAAATGTTTGAAGCTACTGACGGAATGAAAGGAGCTGGCATCTCACTCTCTTTGAATCTTCTTTATCATGCTAGGATTAGCAGGAAAAAGCAAAAAATTTCAGAATTGCACCTTGCAATGTGGAGATATTACTGTTTGTGCATTTACAATATTCATTGATTTTTGCCATTGAAAAACATGTTTTTCATATACCAGAAATGTTTGAAGCTACTGACTGAATGAAAGGAGCTGGCATCTCACTGTCTTTGAATCTTCTTTATCATGCTAGGATTAACAGGAAAAAGCAAAAAATTTCAGAATTGCACCTTGCAATGTGGAGATATTACTGTTTGTGCATTTACAATATTCATTGATTTTGCCATTGAAAAACGTCCAGAAATGTTTGAAGCTACTGACTGAATGAAAGGAGCTGGCATCTCACTCTCTTTAAATCTTCTTTATCATGCTAGGATTAGCAGGAAAAAGCAAAAAAATTTCAGAATTGCACCTTGCAATGTGGAGATATTACTGTTTGTGCATTTACAATATTCATTGATTTTTGCCATTGAAAAACATGTTTTTCATATACCAGAAATGTTTGAAGCTACTGACTGAATGAAAGGAGCTGGCATCTCACTCTCTTTGAATCTTCTTTATCATGCTAGGATAAGCAGGAAAAAGCAAAAAATTTCAGAATTGCACCTTGCAATGTGGAGATATTACTGTTTGTGCATTTACAATATTCATTGATTTTTGCCATTGAAAAACATGTTTTTCATATACCAGAAATGTTTGAAGCTACTGACTTGAATGAAAGGAGCTGGCATCTCACTCTCTTTGAATCTTCTTTATCATGCTAGGATTAACAGGAAAAAGCAAAAAATTTCAGAATTGCACCTTGCAATGTGGAGATATTACTGTTTGTGCATTTACAATATTCATTGATTTTTGCCATTGAAAAACGTCCAGAAATGTTTGAAGCTACTGACTGAATGAAAGGAGCTGGTATCTCACTCTCTTTGAATCTTCTTTATCATGCTAGGATTAGCAGGAAAAAGCAAAAAATTTCAGAATTGCACCTTGCAATGTGGAGATATTACTGTTTGTGCATTTACAATATTCATTGATTTTTGCCATTGAAAAACATGTTTTTCATATACAAGAAATGTTTGAAGCTACTGACTGAATGAAAGGAGCTGGCATCTCACTCTCTTTGAATCTTCTTTATCATGCTAGGATTAGCAGGAAAAAGCAAAAAATTTCAGAATTGCACCTTGCAATGTGGAGATATTACTGTTTGTGCATTTACAATATTCATTGATTTTTGCCATTGAAAAACGTCCAGAAATGTTTCAAGCTACTGACTGAATGAAATTAGCTGGCATCTCACTCTCTTTGAATCTTCTTTATCATGCTAGGATTAGCAGGAAAAAGCAAAAAATTTCAGAATTGCACCTTGCAATGTGGAGATATTACTGTTTGTGCATTTACAATATTCATTGATTTTGCCATTGAAAAACATCCAGAAATGTTTGAAGCTACTGACTGAATGAAAGGAGCTGGCATCTCACTCTCTTTGAATCTTCTTTATCATGCTAGGATTAGCAGGAAAAAGCAAAAAATTTCAGAATTGCACCTTGCAATGTGGAGATATTACTGTTTGTGCATTTACAATATTCATTGATTTTTGCCATTGAAAAACATGTTTTTCATATACCAGAAATGTTTGAAGCTACTGACGGAATGAAAGGAGCTGGCATCTCACTCTCTTTGAATCTTCTTTATCATGCTAGGATTAGCAGGAAAAAGCAAAAAATTTCAGAATTACACCTTGCAATGTGGAGATATTACTGTTTGTGCATTTACAATATTCATTGATTTTTGCCATTGAAAAACATGTTTTTCATATACCAGAAATGTTTGAAGCTACTGACTGAATGAAAGGAGCTGGCATCTCACTGTCTTTGAATCTTCTTTATCATGCTAGGATTAACAGGAAAAAGCAAAAAATTTCAGAATTGCACCTTGCAATGTGGAGATATTACTGTTTGTGCATTTACAATATTCATTGATTTTGCCATTGAAAAACGTCCAGAAATGTTTGAAGCTACTGACTGAATGAAAGGAGCTGGCATCTCACTCTCTTTGAATCTTCTTTATCATGCTAGGATTAGCAGGAAAAAGCAAAAAAATTTCAGAATTGCACCTTGCAATGTGGAGATATTACTGTTTGTGCATTTACAATATTCATTGATTTTTGCCATTGAAAAACATGTTTTTCATATACCAGAAATGTTTGAAGCTACTGACTGAATGAAAGGAGCTGGCATCTCACTCTCTTTGAATCTTCTTTATCATGCTAGGATAAGCAGGAAAAAGCAAAAAATTTCAGAATTGCACCTTGCAATGTGGAGATATTACTGTTTGTGCATTTACAATATTCATTGATTTTTGCCATTGAAAAACATGTTTTTCATATACCAGAAATATTTGAAGCTACTGACTTGAATGAAAGGAGCTGGCATCTCACTCTCTTTGAATCTTCTTTATCATGCTAGGATTAACAGGAAAAAGCAAAAAATTTCAGAATTGCACCTTGCAATGTGGAGATATTACTGTTTGTGCATTTACAATATTCATTGATTTTTGCCATTGAAAAACGTCCAGAAATGTTTGAAGCTACTGACTGAATGAAAGGAGCTGGTATCTCACTCTCTTTGAATCTTCTTTATCATGCTAGGATTAGCAGGAAAAAGCAAAAAATTTCAGAATTGCACCTTGCAATGTGGAGATATTACTGTTTATGCATTTACAATATTCATTGATTTTTGCCATTGAAAAACATGTTTTTCATATACAAGAAATGTTTGAAGCTACTGACTGAATGAAAGGAGCTGGCATCTCACTCTCTTTGAATCTTCTTTATCATGCTAGGATTAGCAGGAAAAAGCAAAAAATTTCAGAATTGCACCTTGCAATGTGGAGATATTACTGTTTGTGCATTTACAATATTCATTGATTTTTGCCATTGAAAAACGTCCAGAAATGTTTGAAGCTACTGACTGAATGAAATTAGCTGGCATCTCACTCTCTTTGAATCTTCTTTATCATGCTAGGATTAGCAGGAAAAAGCAAAAAATTTCAGAATTGCACCTTGCAATGTGGAGATATTACTGTTTGTGCATTTACAATATTCATTGATTTTTGCCATTGAAAAACATGTTTTTCATATACCAGAAATGTTTGAAGCTACTGACTGAATGAAAGGAGCTGGTATCTCACTCTCTTTGAATCTTCTTTATCATGCTAGGATTAACAGGAAAAAGCAAAAAATTTCAGAATTGCACCTTGCAATGTGGAGATATTACTGTTTGTGCATTTACAATATTCATTGATTTTTGCCATTGAAAAACGTCCAGAAATGTTTGAAGCTACTGACTGAATGAAAGGAGCTGGCATCTCACTCTCTTTGAATCTTCTTTATCATGCTAGGATTAACAGGAAAAAGCTAAAAATTTCAGAATTGCACCTTGCAATGTGGAGATATTACTGTTTGTGCATTTACAATATTCATTGATTTTTGCCATTGAAAAACATGTTTTTCATATACCAGAAATGTTTGAAGCTACTGACTGAATGAAAGGAGCTGGCATCTCACTATCTTTGAATCTTCTTTATCATGCTAGGATTAGCAGGAAAAAGCAAAAAATTTCAGAATTGCACCTTGCAATGTGGAGATATTACTGTTTGTGCATTTACAATATTCATTGATTTTTGCCATTGAAAAACATGTTTTTCATATACCAGAAATGTTTGAAGCTACTGACTGAATGAAAGGAGCTGGCATCTCACTCTCTTTGAATCTTCTTTATCATGCTAGGATTAGCAGGAAAAAGCAAAAAATTTCAGAATTGCACCTTGCAATGTGGAGATATTACTGTTTGTGCATTTACAATATTCATTGATTTTTGCCATTGAAAAACATGTTTTTCATATACCAGAAATGTTTGAAGCTACTGACTGAATGAAAGGAGCTGGCATCTCACTCTCTTTGAATCTTCTTTATCATGCTAGGATTAGCAGGAAAAAGCAAAAAATTTCAGAATTGCACCTTGCAATGTGGAGATATTACTGTTTGTGCATTTACAATATTCATTGATTTTTGCCATTGAAAAACATGTTTTTCATATACCAGAAATGTTTGAAGCTACTGACTGAATGAAAGGAGCTGGCATCTCACTCTCTTTGAATCTTCTTTATCATGCTAGGATTAACAGGAAAAAACAAAAAATTTCAGAATTGCACCTTGCAATGTGGAGATATTACTGTTTGTGCATTTACAATATTCATTGATTTTTGCCATTGAAAAACATGTTTTTCATATACCAGAAATGTTTGAAGCTACTGACTGAATGAAAGGAGCTGGCATCTCACTCTCTTTGAATCTTCTTTATCATGCTAGGATTAACAGGAAAAAGCAAAAAATTTCAGAATTGCACCTTGCAATGTGGAGATATTACTGTTTGTGCATTTACAATATTCATTGATTTTTGCCATTGAAAAACGTCCAGAAATGTTTGAAGCTACTGACTGAATGAAAGGAGCTGGCATCTCACTCTCTTTGAATCTTCTTTATCATGCTAGGATTAGCAGGAAAAAGCAAAAAATTTCAGAATTGCACCTTGCAATGTGGAGATATTACTGTTTGTGCATTTACAATATTCATTGATTTTTGCCATTGAAAAACGTCCAGAAATGTTTGAAGCTACTGACTGAATGAAAGGAGCTGGCATCTCACTCTCTTTGAATCTTCTTTATCATGCTAGGATTAGCAGGAAAAAGCAAAAAATTTCAGAATTGCACCTTGCAATGTGGAGATATTACTGTTTGTGCATTTACAATATTCATTGATTTTTGCCATTGAAAAACATGTTTTTCATATACCAGAAATGTTTGAAGCTACTGACTGAATAAAAGGAGCTGGCATCTCACTCTCTTTGAATCTTCTTTATAATGCTAGGATTAGCAGGAAAAAGCAAAAAATTTCAGAATTGCACCTTGCAATGTGGAGATATTACTGTTTGTGCATTTACAATATTCATTGATTTTTGCCATTGAAAAACATGTTTTTCATATACCAGAAATGTTTGAAGCTACTGACTGAATGAAAGGAGCTGGCATCTCACTCTCTTTAAATCTTCTTTATCATGCTAGGATTAACAGGAAAAAGCAAAAAATTTCAGAATTGCACCTTGCAATGTGGAGATATTACTGTTTGTGCATTTACAATATTCATTGATTTTTGCCATTGAAAAACGTCCAGAAATGTTTGAAGCTACTGACTGAATGAAAGGAGCTGGTATCTCACTCTCTTTGAATCTTCTTTATCATGCTAGGATTAGCAGGAAAAAGCAAAAAATTTCAGAATTGCACCTTGCAATGTGGAGATATTACTGTTTATGCATTTACAATATTCATTGATTTTTGCCATTGAAAAACATGTTTTTCATATACAAGAAATGTTTGAAGCTACTGACTGAATGAAAGGAGCTGGCATCTCACTCTCTTTGAATCTTCTTTATCATGCTAGGATTAGCAGGAAAAAGCAAAAAATTTCAGAATTGCACCTTGCAATGTGGAGATATTACTGTTTGTGCATTTACAATATTCATTGATTTTTGCCATTGAAAAACGTCCAGAAATGTTTGAAGCTACTGACTGAATGAAATTAGCTGGCATCTCACTCTCTTTGAATCTTCTTTATCATGCTAGGATTAGCAGGAAAAAGCAAAAAATTTCAGAATTGCACCTTGCAATGTGGAGATATTACTGTTTGTGCATTTACAAAATTCATTGATTTTTGCCATTGAAAAACATGTTTTTCATATACCAGAAATGTTTGAAGCTACTGACTGAATGAAAGGAGCTGGTATCTCACTCTCTTTGAATCTTCTTTATCATGCTAGGATTAACAGGAAAAAGCAAAAAATTTCAGAATTGCACCTTGCAATGTGGAGATATTACTGTTTGTGCATTTACAATATTCATTGATTTTTGCCATTGAAAAACGTCCAGAAATGTTTGAAGCTACTGACTGAATGAAAGGAGCTGGCATCTCACTCTCTTTGAATCTTCTTTATCATGCTAGGATTAACAGGAAAAAGCTAAAAATTTCAGAATTGCACCTTGCAATGTGGAGATATTACTGTTTGTGCATTTACAATATTCATTGATTTTTGCCATTGAAAAACATGTTTTTCATATACCAGAAATGTTTGAAGCTACTGACTGAATGAAAGGAGCTGGCATCTCACTATCTTTGAATCTTCTTTATCATGCTAGGATTAGCAGGAAAAAGCAAAAAATTTCAGAATTGCACCTTGCAATGTGGAGATATTACTGTTTGTGCATTTACAATATTCATTGATTTTTGCCATTGAAAAACATGTTTTTCATATACCAGAAATGTTTGAAGCTACTGACTGAATGAAAGGAGCTGGCATCTCACTCTCTTTGAATCTTCTTTATCATGCTAGGATTAGCAGGAAAAAGCAAAAAATTTCAGAATTGCACCTTGCAATGTGGAGATATTACTGTTTGTGCATTTACAATATTCATTGATTTTTGCCATTGAAAAACATGTTTTTCATATACCAGAAATGTTTGAAGCTACTGACTGAATGAAAGGAGCTGGCATCTCACTCTCTTTGAATCTTCTTTATCATGCTAGGATTAGCAGGAAAAAGCAAAAAATTTCAGAATTGCACCTTGCAATGTGGAGATATTACTGTTTGTGCATTTACAATATTCATTGATTTTTGCCATTGAAAAACATGTTTTTCATATACCAGAAATGTTTGAAGCTACTGACTGAATGAAAGGAGCTGGCATCTCACTCTCTTTGAATCTTCTTTATCATGCTAGGATTAACAGGAAAAAACAAAAAATTTCAGAATTGCACCTTGCAATGTGGAGATATTACTGTTTGTGCATTTACAATATTCATTGATTTTTGCCATTGAAAAACATGTTTTTCATATACCAGAAATGTTTGAAGCTACTGACTGAATGAAAGGAGCTGGCATCTCACTCTCTTTGAATCTTCTTTATCATGCTAGGATTAACAGGAAAAAGCAAAAAATTTCAGAATTGCACCTTGCAATGTGGAGATATTACTGTTTGTGCATTTACAATATTCATTGATTTTTGCCATTGAAAAACGTCCAGAAATGTTTGAAGCTACTGACTGAATGAAAGGAGCTGGCATCTCACTCTCTTTGAATCTTCTTTATCATGCTAGGATTAGCAGGAAAAAGCAAAAAATTTCAGAATTGCACCTTGCAATGTGGAGATATTACTGTTTGTGCATTTACAATATTCATTGATTTTTGCCATTGAAAAACGTCCAGAAATGTTTGAAGCTACTGACTGAATGAAAGGAGCTGGCATCTCACTCTCTTTGAATCTTCTTTATCATGCTAGGATTAGCAGGAAAAAGCAAAAAATTTCAGAATTGCACCTTGCAATGTGGAGATATTACTGTTTGTGCATTTACAATATTCATTGATTTTTGCCATTGAAAAACATGTTTTTCATATACCAGAAATGTTTGAAGCTACTGACTGAATGAAAGGAGCTGGCATCTCACTATCTTTGAATCTTCTTTATCATGCTAGGATTAGCAGGAAAAAGCAAAAAATTTCAGAATTGCACCTTGCAATGTGGAGATATTACTGTTTGTGCATTTACAATATTCATTGATTTTTGCCATTGAAAAACATGTTTTTCATATACCAGAAATGTTTGAAGCTACTGACTGAATGAAAGGAGCTGGCATCTCACTCTCTTTGAATCTTCTTTATCATGCTAGGATTAGCAGGAAAAAGCAAAAAATTTCAGAATTGCACCTTGCAATGTGGAGATATTACTGTTTGTGCATTTACAATATTCATTGATTTTTGCCATTGAAAAACATGTTTTTCATATACCAGAAATGTTTGAAGCTACTGACTGAATGAAAGGAGCTGGCATCTCACTCTCTTTGAATCTTCTTTATCATGCTAGGATTAGCAGGAAAAAGCAAAAAATTTCAGAATTGCACCTTGCAATGTGGAGATATTACTGTTTGTGCATTTACAATATTCATTGATTTTTGCCATTGAAAAACATGTTTTTCATATACCAGAAATGTTTGAAGCTACTGACTGAATGAAAGGAGCTGGCATCTCACTCTCTTTGAATCTTCTTTATCATGCTAGGATTAACAGGAAAAAACAAAAAATTTCAGAATTGCACCTTGCAATGTGGAGATATTACTGTTTGTGCATTTACAATATTCATTGATTTTTGCCATTGAAAAACATGTTTTTCATATACCAGAAATGTTTGAAGCTACTGACTGAATGAAAGGAGCTGGCATCTCACTCTCTTTGAATCTTCTTTATCATGCTAGGATTAACAGGAAAAAGCAAAAAATTTCAGAATTGCACCTTGCAATGTGGAGATATTACTGTTTGTGCATTTACAATATTCATTGATTTTTGCCATTGAAAAACGTCCAGAAATGTTTGAAGCTACTGACTGAATGAAAGGAGCTGGCATCTCACTCTCTTTGAATCTTCTTTATCATGCTAGGATTAGCAGGAAAAAGCAAAAAATTTCAGAATTGCACCTTGCAATGTGGAGATATTACTGTTTGTGCATTTACAATATTCATTGATTTTTGCCATTGAAAAACGTCCAGAAATGTTTGAAGCTACTGACTGAATGAAAGGAGCTGGCATCTCACTCTCTTTGAATCTTCTTTATCATGCTAGGATTAGCAGGAAAAAGCAAAAAATTTCAGAATTGCACCTTGCAATGTGGAGATATTACTGTTTGTGCATTTACAATATTCATTGATTTTTGCCATTGAAAAACATGTTTTTCATATACCAGAAATGTTTGAAGCTACTGACTGAATAAAAGGAGCTGGCATCTCACTCTCTTTGAATCTTCTTTATCATGCTAGGATTAGCAGGAAAAAGCAAAAAATTTCAGAATTGCACCTTGCAATGTGGAGATATTACTGTTTGTGCATTTACAATATTCATTGATTTTTGCCATTGAAAAACATGTTTTTCATATACCAGAAATGTTTGAAGCTACTGACTGAATGAAAGGAGCTGGCATCTCACTCTCTTTAAATCTTCTTTATCATGCTAGGATTAACAGGAAAAAGCAAAAAATTTCAGAATTGCACCTTGCAATGTGGAGATATTACTGTTTGTGCATTTACAATATTCATTGATTTTTGCCATTGAAAAACGTCCAGAAATGTTTGAAGCTACTGACTGAATGAAAGGAGCTGGTATCTCACTCTCTTTGAATCTTCTTTATCATGCTAGGATTAGCAGGAAAAAGCAAAAAATTTCAGAATTGCACCTTGCAATGTGGAGATATTACTGTTTATGCATTTACAATATTCATTGATTTTTGCCATTGAAAAACATGTTTTTCATATACAAGAAATGTTTGAAGCTACTGACTGAATGAAAGGAGCTGGCATCTCACTCTCTTTGAATCTTCTTTATCATGCTAGGATTAGCAGGAAAAAGCAAAAAATTTCAGAATTGCACCTTGCAATGTGGAGATATTACTGTTTGTGCATTTACAATATTCATTGATTTTTGCCATTGAAAAACGTCCAGAAATGTTTGAAGCTACTGACTGAATGAAATTAGCTGGCATCTCACTCTCTTTGAATCTTCTTTATCATGCTAGGATTAGCAGGAAAAAGCAAAAAATTTCAGAATTGCACCTTGCAATGTGGAGATATTACTGTTTGTGCATTTACAATATTCATTGATTTTTGCCATTGAAAAACATGTTTTTCATATACCAGAAATGTTTGAAGCTACTGACTGAATGAAAGGAGCTGGTATCTCACTCTCTTTGAATCTTCTTTATCATGCTAGGATTAACAGGAAAAAGCAAAAAATTTCAGAATTGCACCTTGCAATGTGGAGATATTACTGTTTGTGCATTTACAATATTCATTGATTTTTGCCATTGAAAAACGTCCAGAAATGTTTGAAGCTACTGACTGAATGAAAGGAGCTGGCATCTCACTCTCTTTGAATCTTCTTTATCATGCTAGGATTAACAGGAAAAAGCTAAAAATTTCAGAATTGCACCTTGCAATGTGGAGATATTACTGTTTGTGCATTTACAATATTCATTGATTTTTGCCATTGAAAAACATGTTTTTCATATACCAGAAATGTTTGAAGCTACTGACTGAATGAAAGGAGCTGGCATCTCACTATCTTTGAATCTTCTTTATCATGCTAGGATTAGCAGGAAAAAGCAAAAAATTTCAGAATTGCACCTTGCAATGTGGAGATATTACTGTTTGTGCATTTACAATATTCATTGATTTTTGCCATTGAAAAACATGTTTTTCATATACCAGAAATGTTTGAAGCTACTGACTGAATGAAAGGAGCTGGCATCTCACTCTCTTTGAATCTTCTTTATCATGCTAGGATTAGCAGGAAAAAGCAAAAAATTTCAGAATTGCACCTTGCAATGTGGAGATATTACTGTTTGTGCATTTACAATATTCATTGATTTTTGCCATTGAAAAACATGTTTTTCATATACCAGAAATGTTTGAAGCTACTGACTGAATGAAAGGAGCTGGCATCTCACTCTCTTTGAATCTTCTTTATCATGCTAGGATTAGCAGGAAAAAGCAAAAAATTTCAGAATTGCACCTTGCAATGTGGAGATATTACTGTTTGTGCATTTACAATATTCATTGATTTTTGCCATTGAAAAACATGTTTTTCATATACCAGAAATGTTTGAAGCTACTGACTGAATGAAAGGAGCTGGCATCTCACTCTCTTTGAATCTTCTTTATCATGCTAGGATTAACAGGAAAAAACAAAAAATTTCAGAATTGCACCTTGCAATGTGGAGATATTACTGTTTGTGCATTTACAATATTCATTGATTTTTGCCATTGAAAAACATGTTTTTCATATACCAGAAATGTTTGAAGCTACTGACTGAATGAAAGGAGCTGGCATCTCACTCTCTTTGAATCTTCTTTATCATGCTAGGATTAACAGGAAAAAGCAAAAAATTTCAGAATTGCACCTTGCAATGTGGAGATATTACTGTTTGTGCATTTACAATATTCATTGATTTTTGCCATTGAAAAACGTCCAGAAATGTTTGAAGCTACTGACTGAATGAAAGGAGCTGGCATCTCACTCTCTTTGAATCTTCTTTATCATGCTAGGATTAGCAGGAAAAAGCAAAAAATTTCAGAATTGCACCTTGCAATGTGGAGATATTACTGTTTGTGCATTTACAATATTCATTGATTTTTGCCATTGAAAAACGTCCAGAAATGTTTGAAGCTACTGACTGAATGAAAGGAGCTGGCATCTCACTCTCTTTGAATCTTCTTTATCATGCTAGGATTAGCAGGAAAAAGCAAAAAATTTCAGAATTGCACCTTGCAATGTGGAGATATTACTGTTTGTGCATTTACAATATTCATTGATTTTTGCCATTGAAAAACATGTTTTTCATATACCAGAAATGTTTGAAGCTACTGACTGAATAAAAGGAGCTGGCATCTCACTCTCTTTGAATCTTCTTTATCATGCTAGGATTAGCAGGAAAAAGCAAAAAATTTCAGAATTGCACCTTGCAATGTGGAGATATTACTGTTTGTGCATTTACAATATTCATTGATTTTTGCCATTGAAAAACATGTTTTTCATATACCAGAAATGTTTGAAGCTACTGACTGAATGAAAGGAGCTGGCATCTCACTCTCTTTAAATCTTCTTTATCATGCTAGGATTAACAGGAAAAAGCAAAAAATTTCAGAATTGCACCTTGCAATGTGGAGATATTACTGTTTGTGCATTTACAATATTCATTGATTTTTGCCATTGAAAAACGTCCAGAAATGTTTGAAGCTACTGACTGAATGAAAGGAGCTGGCATCTCACTCTCTTTGAATCTTCTTTATCATGCTAGGATTAGCAGGAAAAAGCAAAAAATTTCAGAATTGCACCTTGCAATGCGGAGAAATTACTGTTTGTGCATTTACAATATTCATTGATTTTTGCCATTGAAAAACATCAATCATTTCTGGTATATGAATAACATGATATTTTTCAATGGCAAAAATCAATGAATTTTGTAAATGCACAAACAGTAATTTCTCCGCATTGCAAGGCGCAATTCTGAAATTTTTTGCTTTTTCCTGCTCCTCTTAGCATGATAAAGAAGATTCAAAGAGAGTGAGATGCCAGCTCCTTTCATTCAGTCAGTAGCTTCAATCATTTCTGGACATTTTTCAATGGCAAAAATCAATGAATATTGTAAATGCACAAACAGTAATTTCTCCGCATTGCAAGGTGCAATTCTGAAATTTTTTGCTTTTACCTGCTCCTCTTAGCATGATAAAGAAGATTCAAAGAGAGTGAGATGCCAGCTCCTTTCATTCAGTCAGTAGCTTCAATCATTTCTGGACGTTTTTCAATGGCAAAAATCAATGAATATTGTAAATGCACAAACAGTAATTTCTCCGCATTGCAAGGTGCAATTCTGAAATTTTTTGCTTTTTCCTGCTCCTCTTAGCATGATAAAGAAGATTCAAAGTGAGTGAGATGCCAGCTCCTTTCATTCAGTCAGTACCTTCAATCATTTCTGGACGTTTTTCAATGGCAAAAATCAATGAATATTGTAAATGCACAAACAGTAATTTCTCCGCATTGCAAGGTGCAATTCTGAAATTTTTTGCTTTTTCCTGCTCCTCTTAGCATGATAAAGAAGATTCAAAGAGAGTGAGATGCCAGCTCATTTCATTCAGTCAGTAGCTTCAATCATTTCTGGTATATGAATAACATGATGTTTTTCAATAGCAAAAATCAATGAATATTGTAAATGCACAAACAGTAATTTCTCCGCATTGCAAGGTGCAATTCTGAAATTTTTTGCTTTTTCCTGCTCCTCTTAGCATGATAAAGAAGATTCAAAGAGAGTGAGATGCCAGCTCCTTTCATTCAGTCAGTAGCTTCAATCATTTCTGGACGTTTTTCAATGGCAAAAATCAATGAATATTGTAAATGCACAAACAGTAATTTCTCCGCATTGCAAGGTGCAATTCTGAAATTTTTTGCTTTTTCCTGCTCCTCTTAGCATGATAAAGAAGATTCAAAGAGAGTGAGATGCCAGCTCCTTTCATTCAGTCAGTAGCTTCAATCATTTCTGGACGTTTTTCAATGGCAAAAATCAATGAATATTGTAAATGCACAAACTATAATTTCTCCGCATTGCAAGGTGCAATTCTGAAATTTTTTGCTTTTTCCTGCTCCTCTTAGCATGATAAAGAAGATTCAAAGAGAGTGAGATGCCAGCTCCTTTCATTCAGTCAGTAGCTTCAATCATTTCTGGTATATGAATAACATGATGTTTTTCAATAGCAAAAATCAATGAATATTGTAAATGCACAAACAGTAATTTCTCCGCATTGCAAGGTGCAATTCTGAAATTTTTTGCTTTTTCCTGCTCCTCTTAGCATGATAAAGAAGATTCAAAGAGAGTGAGATGCCAGCTCCTTTCATTCAGTCAGTAGCTTCAATCATTTCTGGACGTTTTTCAATGGCAAAAATCAATGAATATTGTAAATGCACAAACAGTAATTTCTCCGCATTGCAAGGTGCAATTCTGAAATTTTTTGCTTTTTCCTGCTCCTCTTAGCATGATAAACAAGATTCAAAGAGAGTGAGATGCCAGCTCCTTTCATTCAGTCAGTAGCTTCAATCATTTCTGGACGTTTTTCAATGGCAAAAATCATTGAATATTGTAAATGCACAAACAGTAATTTCTCCGCATTGCAAGGTGCAATTCTGAAATTTTTTGCTTTTTCCTGCTCCTCTTAGCATGATAAAGAAGATTCAAAGAGTGAGATGCCAGCTCCTTTCATTCAGTCAGTAGCTTCAAACATTTCTGGTATATGAATAACATGATGTTTTTCAATGGCAAAAATCAATGAATATTGTAAATGCACAAACAGTAATTTCTCCGCATTGCAAGGTGCAATTCTGAAATTTTTTGCTTTTTCCTGCTCCTCTTAGCATGATAAAGAAGACTCAAAGAGAGTGAGATGCCAGCTCCTTTCGTTCAGTCAGTAGCTTCAATCATTTCTGGACGTTTTTCAATGGCAAAAATCATTGAATATTATAAATGCACAAACAGTAATTTCTCCGCATTGCAAGGTGCAATTCTGAAATTTTTTACTTTTTCCTGCTCCTCTTAGCATGATAAAGAAGATTCAAAGAGAGTGAGATGCCAGCTCCTTTCATTCAGTCAGTAGCTTCAATCATTTCTGGTATATGAATAACATGATGTTTTTCAATGGCAAAAATCAATGAATATTGTAAATGCACAAACAGTAATTTCTCCGCATTGCAAGGTGCAATTCTGAAATTTTTTGCTTTTTCCTGCTCCTCTTAGCATGATAAAGAAGATTCAAAGAGAGTGAGATGCCAGCTCCTTTCATTCAGTCAGTAGCTTCAATCATTTCTGGACGTTTTTCAATGGCAAAAATCAATGAATATTGTAAATGCACAAACAGTAATTTCTCCGCATTGCAAGGTGCAATTCTGAAATTTTTTGCTTTTTCCTGCTCCTCTTAGCATGATAAAGAAGATTCAAAGAGAGTGAGATGCCAGCTCCTTTCATTCAGTCAGTAGCTTCAATCATTTCTGGACGTTTTTCAATGGCAAAAATCATTGAATATTGTAAATGCACAAACAGTAATTTCTCCGCATTGCAAGGTGCAATTCTGAAATTTTTTACTTTTTCCTGCTCCTCTTAGCATGATAAAGAAGATTCAAAGAGAGTGAGATGCCAGCTCCTTTCATTCAGTCAGTAGCTTCAATCATTTCTGGTATATGAATAACATGATGTTTTTCAATCGCAAAAATCAATGAATATTGTAAATGCACAAACAGTAATTTCTCCGCATTGCAAGGTGCAATTCTGAAATTTTTTGCTTTTTCCTGCTCCTCTTAGCATGATAAAGAAGATTCAAAGAGAGTGAGATGCCAGCTCCTTTCATTCAGTCAGTAGCTTCAATCATTTCTGGAAGTTTTTCAATGGCAAAAATCAATGAATATTGTAAATGCACAAACTATAATTTCTCCGCATTGCAAGGTGCAATTCTGAAATTTTTTGCTTTTTCCTGCTCCTCTTAGCATGATAAAGAAGATTCAAAGAGAGTGAGATGCCAGCTCCTTTCATTCAGTCAGTAGCTTCAATCATTTCTGGTATATGAATAACATGATGTTTTTCAATAGCAAAAATCAATGAATATTGTAAATGCACAAACAGTAATTTCTCCGCATTGCAAGGTGCAATTCTGAAATTTTTTGCTTTTTCCTGCTCCTCTTAGCATGATAAAGAAGATTCAAAGAGAGTGAGATGCCAGCTCCTTTCATTCAGTCAGTAGCTTCAATCATTTCTGGACGTTTTTCAATGGCAAAAATCAATGAATATTGTAAATGCACAAACAGTAATTTCTCCGCATTGCAAGGTGCAATTCTGAAATTTTTTGCTTTTTCCTGCTCCTCTTAGCATGATAAAGAAGATTCAAAGAGAGTGAGATGCCAGCTCCTTTCGTTCAGTCAGTAGCTTCAATCATTTCTGGACGTTTTTCAATGGCAAAAATCTTTGAATATTATAAATGCACAAACAGTAATTTCTCCGCATTGCAAGGTGCAATTCTGAAATTTTTTGCTTTTTCCTGCTCCTCTTAGCATGATAAAGAAGATTCAAAGAGAGTGAGATGCCATCTCCTTTCATTCAGTCAGTAGCTTCAATCATTTCTGGTATATGAATAACATGATGTTTTTCAATAGCAAAAATCAATGAATATTGTAAATGCACAAACAGTAATTTCTCCGCATTGCAAGGTGCAATTCTGAAATTTTTTGCTTTTTCCTGCTCCTCTTAGCATGATAAAGAAGATTCAAAGAGAGTGAGATGCCAGCTCCTTTCATTCAGTCAGTAGCTTCAATCATTTCTGGACGTTTTTCAATGGCAAAAATCAATGAATATTGTAAATGCACAAACAGTAATTTCTCCGCATTGCAAGGTGCAATTCTGAAATTTTTTGCTTTTTCCTGCTCCTCTTAGCATGATAAACAAGATTCAAAGAGAGTGAGATGCCAGCTCCTTTCATTCAGTCAGTAGCTTCAATCATTTCTGGACGTTTTTCAATGGCAAAAATCATTGAATATTGTAAATGCACAAACAGTAATTTCTCCGCATTGCAAGGTGCAATTCTGAAATTTTTTACTTTTTCCTGCTCCTCTTAGCATGATAAAGAAGATTCAAAGAGAATGAGATGCCAGCTCCTTTCATTCAGTCAGTAGCTTCAATCATTTCTGGTATATGAATAACATGATGTTTTTCAATCGCAAAAATCAATGAATATTGTAAATGCACAAACAGTAATTTCTCCGCATTGCAAGGTGCAATTCTGAAATTTTTTGCTTTTTCCTGCTCCTCTTAGCATGATAAAGAAGATTCAAAGAGAGTGAGATGCCAGCTCCTTTCATTCAGTCAGTAGCTTCAATCATTTCTGGACGTTTTTCAATGGCAAAAATCAATGAATATTGTAAATGCACAAACAGTAATTTCTCCGCATTGCAAGGTGCAATTCTGAAATTTTTTGCTTTTTCCTGCTCCTCTTAGCATGATAAAGAAGATTCAAAGAGAGTGAGATGCCAGCTCCTTTCATTCAGTCAGTAGCTTCAATCATTTCTGGTATATGAATAACATGATGTTTTTCAATAGCAAAAATCAATGAATATTGTAAATGCACAAACAGTAATTTCTCCGCATTGCAAGGTGCAATTCTGAAATTTTTTGCTTTTTCCTGCTCCTCTTAGCATGATAAAGAAGATTCAAAGAGAGTGAGATGCCAGCTCCTTTCATTCAGTCAGTAGCTTCAATCATTTCTGGACGTTTTTCAATGGCAAAAATCAATGAATATTGTAAATGCACAAACAGTAATTTCTCCGCATTGCAAGGTGCAATTCTGAAATTTTTTGCTTTTTCCTGCTCCTCTTAGCATGATAAACAAGATTCAAAGAGAGTGAGATGCCAGCTCCTTTCATTCAGTCAGTAGCTTCAATCATTTCTGGACGTTTTTCAATGGCAAAAATCATTGAATATTGTAAATGCACAAACAGTAATTTCTCCGCATTGCAAGGTGCAATTCTGAAATTTTTTGCTTTTTCCTGCTCCTCTTAGCATGATAAAGAAGATTCAAAGAGTGAGATGCCAGCTCCTTTCATTCAGTCAGTAGCTTCAAACATTTCTGGTATATGAATAACATGATGTTTTTCAATGGCAAAAATCAATGAATATTGTAAATGCACAAACAGTAATTTCTCCGCATTGCAAGGTGCAATTCTGAAATTTTTTGCTTTTTCCTGCTCCTCTTAGCATGATAAAGAAGACTCAAAGAGAGTGAGATGCCAGCTCCTTTCGTTCAGTCAGTAGCTTCAATCATTTCTGGACGTTTTTCAATGGCAAAAATCATTGAATATTATAAATGCACAAACAGTAATTTCTCCGCATTGCAAGGTGCAATTCTGAAATTTTTTACTTTTTCCTGCTCCTCTTAGCATGATAAAGAAGATTCAAAGAGAGTGAGATGCCAGCTCCTTTCATTCAGTCAGTAGCTTCAATCATTTCTGGTATATGAATAACATGATGTTTTTCAATGGCAAAAATCAATGAATATTGTAAATGCACAAACAGTAATTTCTCCGCATTGCAAGGTGCAATTCTGAAATTTTTTGCTTTTACCTGCTCCTCTTAGCATGATAAAGAAGATTCAAAGAGAGTGAGATGCCAGCTCCTTTCATTCAGTCAGTAGCTTCAATCATTTCTGGACGTTTTTCAATGGCAAAAATCAATGAATATTGTAAATGCACAAACAGTAATTTCTCCGCATTGCAAGGTGCAATTCTGAAATTTTTTGCTTTTTCCTGCTCCTCTTAGCATGATAAAGAAGATTCAAAGAGAGTGAGATGCCAGCTCCTTTCATTCAGTCAGTAGCTTCAATCATTTCTGGACGTTTTTCAATGGCAAAAATCATTGAATATTGTAAATGCACAAACAGTAATTTCTCCGCATTGCAAGGTGCAATTCTGAAATTTTTTACTTTTTCCTGCTCCTCTTAGCATGATAAAGAAGATTCAAAGAGAGTGAGATGCCAGCTCCTTTCATTCAGTCAGTAGCTTCAATCATTTCTGGTATATGAATAACATGATGTTTTTCAATCGCAAAAATCAATGAATATTGTAAATGCACAAACAGTAATTTCTCCGCATTGCAAGGTGCAATTCTGAAATTTTTTGCTTTTTCCTGCTCCTCTTAGCATGATAAAGAAGATTCAAAGAGAGTGAGATGCCAGCTCCTTTCATTCAGTCAGTAGCTTCAATCATTTCTGGAAGTTTTTCAATGGCAAAAATCAATGAATATTGTAAATGCACAAACTATAATTTCTCCGCATTGCAAGGTGCAATTCTGAAATTTTTTGCTTTTTCCTGCTCCTCTTAGCATGATAAAGAAGATTCAAAGAGAGTGAGATGCCAGCTCCTTTCATTCAGTCAGTAGCTTCAATCATTTCTGGTATATGAATAACATGATGTTTTTCAATAGCAAAAATCAATGAATATTGTAAATGCACAAACAGTAATTTCTCCGCATTGCAAGGTGCAATTCTGAAATTTTTTGCTTTTTCCTGCTCCTCTTAGCATGATAAAGAAGATTCAAAGAGAGTGAGATGCCAGCTCCTTTCATTCAGTCAGTAGCTTCAATCATTTCTGGACGTTTTTCAATGGCAAAAATCAATGAATATTGTAAATGCACAAACAGTAATTTCTCCGCATTGCAAGGTGCAATTCTGAAATTTTTTGCTTTTTCCTGCTCCTCTTAGCATGATAAAGAAGATTCAAAGAGAGTGAGATGCCAGCTCCTTTCGTTCAGTCAGTAGCTTCAATCATTTCTGGACGTTTTTCAATGGCAAAAATCTTTGAATATTATAAATGCACAAACAGTAATTTCTCCGCATTGCAAGGTGCAATTCTGAAATTTTTTGCTTTTTCCTGCTCCTCTTAGCATGATAAAGAAGATTCAAAGAGAGTGAGATGCCAGCTCCTTTCATTCAGTCAGTAGCTTCAATCATTTCTGGTATATGAATAACATGATGTTTTTCAATAGCAAAAATCAATGAATATTGTAAATGCACAAACAGTAATTTCTCCGCATTGCAAGGTGCAATTCTGAAATTTTTTGCTTTTTCCTGCTCCTCTTAGCATGATAAAGAAGATTCAAAGAGAGTGAGATGCCAGCTCCTTTCATTCAGTCAGTAGCTTCAATCATTTCTGGACGTTTTTCAATGGCAAAAATCAATGAATATTGTAAATGCACAAACAGTAATTTCTCCGCATTGCAAGGTGCAATTCTGAAATTTTTTGCTTTTTCCTGCTCCTCTTAGCATGATAAACAAGATTCAAAGAGAGTGAGATGCCAGCTCCTTTCATTCAGTCAGTAGCTTCAATCATTTCTGGACGTTTTTCAATGGCAAAAATCATTGAATATTGTAAATGCACAAACAGTAATTTCTCCGCATTGCAAGGTGCAATTCTGAAATTTTTTACTTTTTCCTGCTCCTCTTAGCATGATAAAGAAGATTCAAAGAGAATGAGATGCCAGCTCCTTTCATTCAGTCAGTAGCTTCAATCATTTCTGGTATATGAATAACATGATGTTTTTCAATCGCAAAAATCAATGAATATTGTAAATGCACAAACAGTAATTTCTCCGCATTGCAAGGTGCAATTCTGAAATTTTTTGCTTTTTCCTGCTCCTCTTAGCATGATAAAGAAGATTCAAAGAGAGTGAGATGCCAGCTCCTTTCATTCAGTCAGTAGCTTCAATCATTTCTGGACGTTTTTCAATGGCAAAAATCAATGAATATTGTAAATGCACAAACAGTAATTTCTCCGCATTGCAAGGTGCAATTCTGAAATTTTTTGCTTTTTCCTGCTCCTCTTAGCATGATAAAGAAGATTCAAAGAGAGTGAGATGCCAGCTCCTTTCCTTCAGTCAGTAGCTTCAATCATTTCTGGTATATGAATAACATGATGTTTTTCAATGGCAAAAATCAATGAATTTTGTAAATGCACAAACAGTAATTTCTCCGCATTGCAAGGCGCAATTCTGAAATTTTTTGCTTTTTCCTGCTCCTCTTAGCATGATAAAGAAGATTCAAAGAGAGTGAGATGCCAGCTCCTTTCATTCAGTCAGTAGCTTCAATCATTTCTGGACATTTTTCAATGGCAAAAATCAATGAATATTGTAAATGCACAAACAGTAATTTCTCCGCATTGCAAGGTGCAATTCTGAAATTTTTTGCTTTTTCCTGCTCCTCTTAGCATGATAAAGAAGATTCAAAGAGAGTGAGATGCCAGCTCCTTTCATTCAGTCAGTAGCTTCAATCATTTCTGGACGCTTTTCAATGGCAAAAATCAATGAATATTGTAAATGCACAAACTGTAATTTCTCCGCATTGCAAGGTGCAATTCTGAAATTTTTTGCTTTTTCCTGCTCCTCTTAGCATGATAAAGAAGATTCAAAGAGAGTGAGATGCCAGCTCCTTTCATTCAGTCAGTAGCTTCAATCATTTCTGGTATATGAATAACATGATGTTTTTCAATAGCAAAAATCAATGAATATTGTAAATGCACAAACAGTAATTTCTCCGCATTGCAAGGTGCAATTCTGAAATTTTTTGCTTTTTCCTGCTCCTCTTAGCATGATAAAGAAGATTCAAAGAGAGTGAGATGCCAGCTCCTTTCATTCAGTCAGTAGCTTCAATCATTTCTGGACGTTTTTCAATGGCAAAAATCAATGAATATTGTAAATGCACAAACAGTAATTTCTCCGCATTGCAAGGTGCAATTCTGAAATTTTTTGCTTTTTCCTGCTCCTCTTAGCATGATAAAGAAGATTCAAAGAGAGTGAGATGCCAGCTCCTTTCATTCAGTCAGTAGCTTCAATCATTTCTGGACGTTTTTCAATGGCAAAAATCAATGAATATTGTAAATGCACAAACTATAATTTCTCCGCATTGCAAGGTGCAATTCTGAAATTTTTTGCTTTTTCCTGCTCCTCTTAGCATGATAAAGAAGATTCAAAGAGAGTGAGATGCCAGCTCCTTTCATTCAGTCAGTAGCTTCAATCATTTCTGGTATATGAATAACATGATGTTTTTCAATAGCAAAAATCAATGAATATTGTAAATGCACAAACAGTAATTTCTCCGCATTGCAAGGTGCAATTCTGAAATTTTTTGCTTTTTCCTGCTCCTCTTAGCATGATAAAGAAGATTCAAAGAGAGTGAGATGCCAGCTCCTTTCATTCAATCAGTAGCTTCAATCATTTCTGGACGTTTATCAATGGCAAAAATCAATGAATATTGTAAATGCACAAACAGTAATTTCTCCGCATTGCAAGGTGCAATTCTGAAATTTTTTGCTTTTTCCTGCTCCTCTTAGCATGATAAAGAAGATTCAAAGAGAGTGAGATGCCAGCTCCTTTCATTCAGTCAGTAGCTTCAATCATTTCTGGACGTTTTTCAATGGCAAAAATCAATGAATATTGTAAATGCACAAACAGTAATTTCTCCGCATTGCAAGGTGCAATTCTGAAATTTTTTGCTTTTTCCTGCTCCTCTTAGCATGATAAAGAAGATTCAAAGAGAGTGAGATGCCAGCTCCTTTCATTCAGTCAGTAGCTTCAAACATTTCTGGTATATGAATAACATGATGTTTTTCAATGGCAAAAATCAATGAATATTGTAAATGCACAAACAGTAATTTCTCCGCATTGCAAGGTGCAAGTCTGAAATTTTTTGCTTTTTCCTGCTCCTCTTAGCATGATAAAGAAGATTCAAAGAGAGTGAGATGCCAGCTACTTTCATTCAGTCAGTAGCTTCAATCATTTCTGGACGTTTTTCAATGGTAAAAATCAATGAATATTGTAAATGCACAAACAGTAATTTCTCCACATTGCAAGGTGCAATTCTGAAATTTTTTGCTTTTTCCTGCTCCTCTTAGCATGATAAAGAAGATTCAAAGAGAGTGAGATGCCAGCTCCTTTCATTCAGTCAGAAGCTTCAAACATTTCTGGTATATGAATAACATGATGTTTTTCAATGGCAAAAATCAATGAATATTGTAAATGCACAAACAGTAATTTCTCCGCATTGCAAGGTGCAAGTCTGAAATTTTTTGCTTTTTCCTGCTCCTCTTAGCATGATAAAGAAGATTCAAAGAGAGTGAGATGCCAGCTACTTTCATTCAGTCAGTAGCTTCAATCATTTCTGGACGTTTTTCAATGGTAAAAATCAATGAATATTGTAAATGCACAAACAGTAATTTCTCCACATTGCAAGGTGCAATTCTGAAATTTTTTGCTTTTTCCTGCTCCTCTTAGCATGATAAAGAAGATTCAAAGAGAGTGAGATTCCAGCTCCTTTCATTCAGTCAGTAGCTTCAAACATTTCTGGTATATGAATAACATGATGTTTTTCAATGGCAAAAATCAATGAATATTGTAAATGCACAAACAGTAATTTCTCCACATTGCAAGGTGCAATTCTGAAATTTTTTGCTTTTTCCTGCTCCTCTTAGCATGATAAAGAAGATTCAAAGAGAGTGAGATGCCAGCTCCTTTCATTCAGTCAGTAGCTTCAAACATTTCTGGTATATGAATAACATGATGTTTTTCAATGGCAAAAATCAATGAATATTGTAAATGCACAAACAGTAATTTCTCCGCATTGCAAGGTGCAATTCTGAAATTTTTTGCTTTTTCCTGCTCCTCTTAGCATGATAAAGAAGATTCAAAGAGAGTGAGATGCCAGCTCCTTTCATTCAGTCAGTAGCTTCAATCATTTCTGGACGTTTTTCAATGGCAAAAATCAATGAATATTGTAAATGCACAAACAGTAATTTCTCCGCATTGCAAGGTGCAATTCTGAAATTTTTTGCTTTTTCCTGCTCCTCTTAGCATGATAAAGAAGATTCAAAGAGAGTGAGATGTCAGCTCCTTTCATTCAGTCAGTAGCTTCAAACATTTCTGGTATATGAATAACATGATGTTTTTCAATGGCAAAAATCAATGAATATTGTAAATGCACAAACAGTAATTTCTCCGCATTGCAAGGTGCAATTCTGAAATTTTTTGCTTTTTCCTGCTCCTCTTAGCATGATAAAGAAGATTCAAAGAGAGTGAGATGCCAGCTCCTTTCATTCAGTCAGTAGCTTCAATCATTTCTGGACGTTTTTCAATGGCAAAAATCAATGAATATTGTAAATGCACAAACAGTAATTTCTCCGCATTGCAAGGTGCAATTCTGAAATTTTTTGCTTTTTCCTGCTCCTCTTAGCATGATAAAGAAGATTCAAAGAGAGTGAGATGCCAGCTCCTTTCGTTCAGTCAGTAGCTTCAATCATTTCTGGACGTTTTTCAATGGCAAAAATCATTGAATATTATAAATGCACAAACAGTAATTTCTCCGCATTGCAAGGTGCAATTCTGAAATTTTTTACTTTTTCCTGCTCCTCTTAGCATGATAAAGAAGATTCAAAGAGAGTGAGATGCCAGCTCCTTTCATTCAGTCAGTAGCTTCAATCATTTCTGGTATATGAATAACATGATGTTTTTCAATGGCAAAAATCAATGAATATTGTAAATGCACAAACAGTAATTTCTCCGCATTGCAAGGTGCAATTCTGAAATTTTTTGCTTTTTCCTGCTCCTCTTAGCATGATAAAGAAGATTCAAAGAGAGTGAGATGCCAGCTCCTTTCATTCAGTCAGTAGCTTCAATCATTTCTGGACGTTTTTCAATGGCAAAAATCAATGAATATTGTAAATGCACAAACAGTAATTTCTCCGCATTGCAAGGTGCAATTCTGAAATTTTTTGCTTTTTCCTGCTCCTCTTAGCATGATAAACAAGATTCAAAGAGAGTGAGATGCCAGCTCCTTTCATTCAGTCAGTAGCTTCAATCATTTCTGGACGTTTTTCAATGGCAAAAATCAATGAATATTGTAAATGCACAAACAGTAATTTCTCCGCATTGCAAGGTGCAATTCTGAAATTTTTTGCTTTTTCCTGCTCCTCTTAGCATGATAAAGAAGATTCAAAGAGAGTGAGATGCCAGCTCCTTTCATTCAGTCAGTAGCTTCAAACATTTCTGGTATATGAATAACATGATGTTTTTCAATGGCAAAAATCAATGAATATTGTAAATGCACAAACAGTAATTTCTCCGCATTGCAAGGTGCAAGTCTGAAATTTTTTGCTTTTTCCTGCTCCTCTTAGCATGATAAAGAAGATTCAAAGAGAGTGAGATGCCAGCTCCTTTCATTCAGTCAGTAGCTTCAATCATTTCTGGATGTTTTTCAATGGCAAAAATCAATGAATATTGTAAATGCACAAACTGTAATTTCTCCGTATTGCAAGGTGCAATTCTGAAATTTTTTGCTTTTTCCTGCTCCTCTTAGCATGATAAAGAAGATTCAAACAGAGTGAGATGCCAGCTCCTTTCTTTCAGTCAGTAGCTTCAATCATTTCTGGACGTTTTTCAATGGCAAAAATCAATGAATATTGTAAATGCACAAACAGTAATTTCTCCGCATTGCAAGGTGCAATTCTGAAATTTTTTGCTTTTTCCTGCTCCTCTTAGCATGATAAAGAAGATTCAAAGAGAGTGAGATGCCAGCTCCTTTCATTTAGTCAGTACCTTCAATCATTTCTGGACGTTTTTCAATGGCAAAAATCAATGAATATTGTAAATGCACAAACAGTAATTTCTCCGCATTGCAAGGTGCAATTCTGAAATTTTTTGCTTTTTCCCGCTCCTCTTAGCATGATAAAGAAGATTCAAAGAGAGTGAGGTGCCAGCTCCTTTCATTCAGTCAGTAGCTTCAAACATTTCTGGTATATGAATAACATGTTTTTCAATGGCAAAAATCAATGAATATTGTAAATGCACAAACAGTAATTTCTCCGCATTGCAAGGTGCAATTCTGAAATTTTTTGATTTTTCCTGCTCCTCTTAGCATGATAAAGAAGATTCAAAGAGAGTGAGATGCCAGCTCCTTTCATTCAGTCAGTAGCTTCAATCATTTCTGGACGTTTTTCAATGGCAAAAATCAATGAATATTGTAAATGCACAAACAGTAATTTCTCCGCATTGCAAGGTGCAATTCTGAAATTTTTTGCTTTTTCCTGCTCCTCTTAGCATGATAAAGAAGATTCAAAGAGAGTGAGATGCCAGCTCCTTTCATTCAGTCAGTAGCTTCAAACATTTCTGGTATATGAAAAACATGATGTTTTTCAATGGCAAAAATCAATGAATATTGTAAATGCACAAACAGTAATTTCTCCGCATTGCAAGGTGCAATTCTGAAATTTTTTGCTTTTTCCTGCTCCTCTTAGCATGATAAAGAAGATTCAAAGAGAGTGAGATGCCAGCTCCTTTCATTCAGTCAGTAGCTTCAAACATTTCTGGTATATGAATAACATGATGTTTTTCAATGGCAAAAATCAATGAATATTGTAAATGCACAAACAGTAATTTCTCCGCATTGCAAGGTGCAAGTCTGAAATTTTTTGCTTTTTCCTGCTCCTCTTAGCATGATAAAGAAGATTCAAAGAGAGTGAGATGCCAGCTACTTTCATTCAGTCAGTAGCTTCAATCATTTCTGGACATTTTTCAATGGTAAAAATCAATGAATATTGTAAATGCACAAACAGTAATTTCTCCACATTGCAAGGTGCAATTCTGAAATTTTTTGCTTTTTCCTGCTCCTCTTAGCATGATAAAGAAGATTCAAAGAGAGTGAGATGCCAGCTCCTTTCATTCAGTCAGTAGCTTCAATCATTTCTGGATGTTTTTCAATGGCAAAAATCAATGAATATTGTAAATGCACAAACTGTAATTTCTCCGCATTGCAAGGTGCAATTCTGAAATTTTTTGCTTTTTCCTGCTCCTCTTAGCATGATAAAGAAGATTCAAAGAGAGTGAGATGCCAGCTCCTTTCATTCAGTCAGTAGCTTCAATCATTTCTGGACGTTTTTCAGTGGCAAAAATCAATGAATATTGTAAATGCACAAACAGTAATTTCTCCGCATTGCAAGGTGCAATTCTGAAATTTTTTGCTTTTCCCTGCTCCTCTTAGCATGATAAAGAAGATTCAAAGAGAGTGAGATGCCAGCTCCTTTCATTCAGTCAGTAGCTTCAAACATTTCTGGTATATGAATAACATGATGTTTTTCAATGGCAAAAATCAATGAATATTGTAAATGCACAAACAGTAATTTCTCCGCATTGCAAGGTGCAATTCTGAAATTTTTTGCTTTTTCCTGCTCCTCTTAGCATGATAAAGAAGATTCAAAGAGAGTGAGATGCCAGCTCCTTTCATTCAGTCAGTAGCTTCAATCATTTCTGGATGTTTTTCAATGGCAAAAATCAATGAATATTGTAAATGCACAAACTGTAATTTCTCCGCATTGCAAGGTGCAATTCTGAAATTTTTTGCTTTTTCCTGCTCCTCTTAGCATGATAAAGAAGATTCAAAGAGAGTGAGATGCCAGCTCCTTTCATTCAGTCAGTAGCTTCAATCATTTCTGGACGTTTTTCAATGGCAAAAATCAATGAATATTGTAAATGCACAAACAGTAATTTCTCCGCATTGCAAGGTGCAATTCTGAAATTTTTTGCTTTTTCCTGCTCCTCTTAGCATGATAAAGAAGATTCAAAGAGAGTGAGATGCCAGCTCCTTTCATACAGTCAGTAGCTTCAATCATTTCTGGACGTTTTTCAATGGCAAAAATCAATGAATATTGTAAATGCACAAACAGTAATTTCTCCGCATTGCAAGGTGCAATTCTGAAATTTTTTGCTTTTTCCCGCTCCTCTTAGCATGATAAAGAAGATTCAAAGAGAGTGAGGTGCCAGCTCCTTTCATTCAGTCAGTAGCTTCAAACATTTCTGGTATATGAATAACATGTTTTTCAATGGCAAAAATCAATGAATATTGTAAATGCACAAACAGTAATTTCTCCGCATTGCAAGGTGCAATTCTGAAATTTTTTGATTTTTCCTGCTCCTCTTAGCATGATAAAGAAGATTCAAAGAGAGTGAGATGCCAGCTCCTTTCATTCAGTCAGTAGCTTCAATCATTTCTGGACATTTTTCAATGGCAAAAATCAATGAATATTGTAAAAGCACAAACAGTAATTTCTCCGCATTGCAAGGTGCAATTCTGAAATTTTTTGCTTTTTCCTGCTCCTCTTAGCATGATAAAGAAGATTCAAAGAGAGTGAGATGCCAGCTCCTTTCATTCAGTCAGTAGCTTCAAACATTTCTGGTATATGAATAACATGATGTTTTTCAATGGCAAAAATCAATGAATATTGTAAATGCACAAACAGTAATTTCTCCGCATTGCAAGGTGCAATTCTGAAATTTTTTGCTTTTTCCTGCTCCTCTTAGCATGATAAAGAAGATTCAAAGAGAGTGAGATGCCAGCTCCTTTCATTCAGTCAGTAGCTTCAAACATTTCTGGTATATGAATAACATGATGTTTTTCAATGGCAAAAATCAATGAATATTGTAAATGCACAAACAGTAATTTCTCCGCATTGCAAGGTGCAAGTCTGAAATTTTTTGCTTTTTCCTGCTCCTCTTAGCATGATAAAGAAGATTCAAAGAGAGTGAGATGCCAGTTACTTTCATTCAGTCAGTAGCTTCAATCATTTCTGGACGTTTTTCAATGGTAAAAATCAATGAATATTGTAAATGCACAAACAGTAATTTCTCCACATTGCAAGGTGCAATTCTGAAATTTTTTGCTTTTTCCTGCTCCTCTTAGCATGATAAAGAAGATTCAAAGAGAGTGAGATGCCAGCTCCTTTCATTCAGTCAGTAGCTTCAAACATTTCTGGTATATGAATAACATGATGTTTTTCAATGGCAAAAATCAATGAATATTGAAAATGCACAAACAGTAATTTCTCCGCATTGCAAGGTGCAATTCTGAAATTTTTTGCTTTTTCCTGCTCCTCTTAGCATGATAAAGAAGATTCAAAGAGAGTGAGATGCCAGCTCCTTTCATTCAGTCAGTAGCTTCAAACATTTCTGGTATATGAATAACATGATGTTTTTCAATGGCAAAAATCAATGAATATTGTAAATGCACAAACAGTAATTTCTCCGCATTGCAAGGTGCAATTCTGAAATTTTTTGCTTTTTCCTGCTCCTCTTAGCATGATAAAGAAGATTCAAAAAGAGTGAGATGCCAGCTCCTTTCATTCAGTCAGTAGCTTCAATCATTTCTGGATGTTTTTCAATGGCAAAAATCAATGAATATTGTAAATGCACAAACAGTAATTTCTCCGCATTGCAAGGTGCAATTCTGAAATTTTTTGCTTTTTCCTGCTCCTCTTAGCATGATAAAGAAGATTCAAAGAGAGTGAGATGTCAGCTCCTTTCATTCAGTCAGTAGCTTCAAACATTTCTGGTATATGAATAACATGATGTTTTTCAATGGCAAAAATCAATGAATATTGTAAATGCACAAACAGTAATTTCTCCGCATTGCAAGGTGCAATTCTGAAATTTTTTGCTTTTTCCTGCTCCTCTTAGCATGATAAAGAAGATTCAAAGAGAGTGAGATGCCAGCTCCTTTCATTCAGTCAGTAGCTTCAATCATTTCTGGATGTTTTTCAATGGCAAAAATCAATGAATATTGTAAATGCACAAACAGTAATTTCTCCGCATTGCAAGGTGCAATTCTGAAATTTTTTGCTTTTTCCTGCTCCTCTTAGCATGATAAAGAAGATTCAAAGAGAGTGAGATGCCAGCTCCTTTCATTCAGTCAGTAGCTTCAAACATTTCTGGTATATGAATAACATGATGTTTTTCAATGGCAAAAATCAATGAATATTGTAAATGCACAAACAGTAATTTCTCCGCATTGCAAGGTGCAAGTCTGAAATTTTTTGCTTTTTCCTGCTCCTCTTAGCATGATAAAGAAGATTCAAAGAGAGTGAGATGCCAGCTACTTTCATTCAGTCAGTAGCTTCAATCATTTCTGGACGTTTTTCAATGGTAAAAATCAATGAATATTGTAAATGCACAAACAGTAATTTCTCCACATTGCAAGGTGCAATTCTGAAATTTTTTGCTTTTTCCTGCTCCTCTTAGCATGATAAAGAAGATTCAAAGAGAGTGAGATGCCAGCTCCTTTCATTCAGTCAGTAGCTTCAAACATTTCTGGTATATGAATAACATGATGTTTTTCAATGGCAAAAATCAATGAATATTGTAAATGCACAAACAGTAATTTCTCCGCATTGCAAGGTGCAATTCTGAAATTTTTTGCTTTTTCCTGCTCCTCTTAGCATGATAAAGAAGATTCAAAGAGAGTGAGATGCCAGCTCCTTTCATTCAGTCAGTAGCTTCAATCATTTCTGGATGTTTTTCAATGGCAAAAATCAATGAATATTGTAAATGCACAAACTGTAATTTCTCCGCATTGCAAGGTGCAATTCTGAAATTTTTTGCTTTTTCCTGCTCCTCTTAGCATGATAAAGAAGATTCAAAGAGAGTGAGATGCCAGCTCCTTTCATTCAGTCAGTAGCTTCAATCATTTCTGGACGTTTTTCAATGGCAAAAACCAATGAATATTGTAAATGCACAAACAGTAATTTCTCCGCATTGCAAGGTGCAATTCTGAAATTTTTTGCTTTTTCCTGCTCCTCTTAGCATGATAAAGAAGATTCAAAGAGAGTGAGATGCCAGCTCCTTTCATTCAGTCAGTACCTTCAATCATTTCTGGACGTTTTTCAATGGCAAAAATCAATGAATATTGTAAATGCACAAACAGTAATTTCTCCGCATTGCAAGGTGCAATTCTGAAATTTTTTGCTTTTTCCCGCTCCTCTTAGCATGATAAAGAAGATTCAAAGAGAGTGAGGTGCCAGCTCCTTTCATTCAGTCAGTAGCTTCAAACATTTCTGGTATATGAATAACATGTTTTTCAATGGCAAAAATCAATGAATATTGTAAATGCACAAACAGTAATTTCTCCGCATTGCAAGGTGCAATTCTGAAATTTTTTGCTTTTTCCTGCTCCTCTTAGCATGATAAAGAAGATTCAAAGAGAGTGAGATGCCAGCTCCTTTCATTCAGTCAGTAGCTTCAATCATTTCTGGACGTTTTTCAATGGCAAAAATCAATGAATATTGTAAATGCACAAACAGTAATTTCTCCGCATTGCAAGGTGCAATTCTGAAATTTTTTGCTTTTTCCTGCTCCTCTTAGCATGATAAAGAAGATTCAAAGAGAGTGAGATGTCAGCTCCTTTCATTCAGTCAGTAGCTTCAAACATTTCTGGTACATGAATAACATGATGTTTTTCAATGGCAAAAATCAATGAATATTGTAAATGCACAAACAGTAATTTCTCCGCATTGCAAGGTGCAATTCTGAAATTTTTTGCTTTTTCCTGCTCCTCTTAGCATGATAAAGAAGATTCAAAGAGAGTGAGATGCCAGCTCCTTTCATTCAGTCAGTAGCTTCAATCATTTCTGGATGTTTTTCAATGGCAAAAATCAATGAATATTGTAAATGCACAAACAGTAATTTCTCCGCATTGCAAGGTGCAATTCTGAAATTTTTTGCTTTTTCCTGCTCCTCTTAGCATGATAAAGAAGATTCAAGGAGAGTGAGATGCCAGCTCCTTTCGTTCAGTCAGTAGCTTCAATCATTTCTGGACGTTTTTCAATCTCAAAAATCATTGAATATTATAAATGCACAAACAGTAATTTCTCCGCATTGCAAGGTGCAATTCTGAAATTTTTTGCTTTTTCCCGCTCCTCTTAGCATGATAAAGAAGATTCAAAGAGAGTGAGGTGCCAGCTCCTTTCATTCAGTCAGTAGCTTCAAACATTTCTGGTATATGAATAACATGTTTTTCAATGGCAAAAATCAATGAATATTGTAAATGCACAAACAGTAATTTCTCCGCATTGCAAGGTGCAATTCTGAAATTTTTTGCTTTTTCCTGCTCCTCTTAGCATGATAAAGAAGATTCAAAGAGAGTGAGATGCCAGCTCCTTTCATTCAGTCAGTAGCTTCAATCATTTCTGGACGTTTTTCAATGGCAAAAATCAATGAATATTGTAAATGCACAAACAGTAATTTCTCCGCATTGCAAGGTGCAATTCTGAAATTTTTTGCTTTTTCCTGCTCCTCTTAGCATGATAAAGAAGATTCAAAGAGAGTGAGATGTCAGCTCCTTTCATTCAGTCAGTAGCTTCAAACATTTCTGGTATATGAATAACATGATGTTTTTCAATGGCAAAAATCAATGAATATTGTAAATGCACAAACAGTAATTTCTCCGCATTGCAAGGTGCAATTCTGAAATTTTTTGCTTTTTCCTGCTCCTCTTAGCATGATAAAGAAGATTCAAAGAGAGTGAGATGCCAGCTCCTT
Organism: Phyllobates terribilis; assembly: GCF_046119375.1. Classification (NCBI taxonomy): domain Eukaryota; kingdom Metazoa; phylum Chordata; class Amphibia; order Anura; family Dendrobatidae; genus Phyllobates; species Phyllobates terribilis. The sequence goes on along the minus strand of NW_027364963.1, from coordinate 33,867 downwards.
TCATTCAGTCAGTAGCTTCAATCATTTCTGGATGTTTTTCAATGGCAAAAATCAATGAATATTGTAAATGCACAAACAGTAATTTCTCCGCATTGCAAGGTGCAATTCTGAAATTTTTTGCTTTTTCCTGCTCCTCTTAGCATGATAAAGAAGATTCAAAGAGAGTGAGATGCCAGCTCCTTTCGTTCAGTCAGTAGCTTCAATCATTTCTGGACGTTTTTCAATGGCAAAAATCATTGAATATTATAAATGCACAAACAGTAATTTCTCCGCATTGCAAGGTGCAATTCTGAAATTTTTTACTTTTTCCTGCTCCTCTTAGCATGATAAAGAAGATTCAAAGAGAGTGAGATGCCAGCTCCTTTCATTCAGTCAGTAGCTTCAATCATTTCTGGTATATGAATAACATGATGTTTTTCAATGGCAAAAATCAATGAATATTGTAAATGCACAAACAGTAATTTCTCCGCATTGCAAGGTGCAATTCTGAAATTTTTTGCTTTTTCCTGCTCCTCTTAGCATGATAAAGAAGATTCAAAGAGAGTGAGATGCCAGCTCCTTTCATTCAGTCAGTAGCTTCAAACATTTCTGGTATATGAATAACATGATGTTTTTCAATGGCAAAAATCAATGAATATTGTAAATGCACAAACAGTAATTTCTCCGCATTGCAAGGTGCAAGTCTGAAATTTTTTGCTTTTTCCTGCTCCTCTTAGCATGATAAAGAAGATTCAAAGAGAGTGAGATGCCAGCTACTTTCATTCAGTCAGTAGCTTCAATCATTTCTGGACGTTTTTCAATGGTAAAAATCAATGAATATTGTAAATGCACAAACAGTAATTTCTCCACATTGCAAGGTGCAATTCTGAAATTTTTTGCTTTTTCCTGCTCCTCTTAGCATGATAAAGAAGATTCAAAGAGAGTGAGATGCCAGCTCCTTTCATTCAGTCAGTAGCTTCAAACATTTCTGGTATATGAATAACATGATGTTTTTCAATGGCAAAAATCAATGAATATTGTAAATGCACAAACAGTAATTTCTCCGCATTGCAAGGTGCAATTCTGAAATTTTTTGCTTTTTCCTGCTCCTCTTAGCATGATAAAGAAGATTCAAAGAGAGTGAGATGCCAGCTCCTTTCATTCAGTCAGTAGCTTCAAACATTTCTGGTATATGAATAACATGATGTTTTTCAATGGCAAAAATCAATGAATATTGTAAATGCACAAACAGTAATTTCTCCGCATTGCAAGGTGCAAGTCTGAAATTTTTTGCTTTTTCCTGCTCCTCTTAGCATGATAAAGAAGATTCAAAGAGAGTGAGATGCCAGCTACTTTCATTCAGTCAGTAGCTTCAATCATTTCTGGACGTTTTTCAATGGTAAAAATCAATGAATATTGTAAATGCACAAACAGTAATTTCTCCACATTGCAAGGTGCAATTCTGAAATTTTTTGCTTTTTCCTGCTCCTCTTAGCATGATAAAGAAGATTCAAAGAGAGTGAGATGCCAGCTCCTTTCATTCAGTCAGTAGCTTCAATAATTTCTGGATGTTTTTCAATGGCAAAAATCAATGAATATTGTAAATGCACAAACTGTAATTTCTCCGCATTGCAAGGTGCAATTCTGAAATTTTTTGCTTTTTCCTGCTCCTCTTAGCATGATAAAGAAGATTCAAAGAGAGTGAGATGCCAGCTCCTTTCATTCAGTCAGTAGCTTCAATCATTTCTGGACATTTTTCAATGGCAAAAACCAATGAATATTGTAAATGCACAAACAGTAATTTCTCCGCATTGCAAGGTGCAATTCTGAAATTTTTTGCTTTTTCCTGCTCCTCTTAGCATGATAAAGAAGATTCAAAGAGAGTGAGATGCCAGCTCCTTTCATTCAGTCAGTACCTTCAATCATTTCTGGACGTTTTTCAATGGCAAAAATCAATGAATATTGTAAATGCACAAACAGTAATTTCTCCGCATTGCAAGGTGCAATTCTGAAATTTTTTGCTTTTTCCTGCTCCTCTTAGCATGATAAAGAAGATTCAAAGAGAGTGAGATGCCAGCTCCTTTCATTCAGTCAGTAGCTTCAAACATTTCTGGTATATGAATAACATGATGTTTTTCAATGGCAAAAATCAATGAATATTGTAAATGCACAAACAGTAATTTCTCCGCATTGCAAGGTGCAATTCTGAAATTTTTTGCTTTTTCCTGCTCCTCTTAGCATGATAAAGAAGATTCAAAGAGATTGAGATGCCAGCTCTTTTCATTCAGTCAGTAGCTTCAATCATTTCTGGATGTTTTTCAATGGCAAAAATCAATGAATATTGTAAATGCACAAACAGTAATTTCTCCGCATTGCAAGGTGCAATTCTGAAATTTTTTGCTTTTTCCTGCTCCTCTTAGCATGATAAAGAAGATTCAAAGAGAGTGTGATGTCAGCTCCTTTCATTCAGTCAGTAGCTTCAAACATTTCTGGTATATGAATAACATGATGTTTTTCAATGGCAAAAATCAATGAATATTGTAAATGCACAAACAGTAATTTCTCCGCATTGCAAGGTGCAATTCTGAAATTTTTTGCTTTTTCCTGCTCCTCTTAGCATGATAAAGAAGATTCAAAGAGAGTGAGATGCCAGCTCCTTTCATTCAGTCAGTAGCTTCAATCATTTCTGGATGTTTTTCAATGGCAAAAATCAATGAATATTGTAAATGCACAAACTGTAATTTCTCCGCATTGCAAGGTGCAATTCTGAAATTTTTTGCTTTTTCCTGCTCCTCTTAGCATGATAAAGAAGATTCAAAGAGAGTGAGATGCCAGCTCCTTTCATTCAGTCAGTAGCTTCAATCATTTCTGGACGTTTTTCAATGGCAAAAACCAATGAATATTGTAAATGCACAAACAGTAATTTCTCCGCATTGCAAGGTGCAATTCTGAAATTTTTTGCTTTTTCCTGCTCCTCTTAGCATGATAAAGAAGATTCAAAGAGAGTGAGATGCCAGCTCCTTTCATTCAGTCAGTACCTTCAATCATTTCTGGACGTTTTTCAATGGCAAAAATCAATGAATATTGTAAATGCACAAACAGTAATTTCTCCGCATTGCAAGGTGCAATTCTGAAATTTTTTGCTTTTTCCCGCTCCTCTGAGCATGATAAAGAAGATTCAAAGAGAGTGAGGTGCCAGCTCCTTTCATTCAGTCAGTAGCTTCAAACATTTCTGGTATATGAATAACATGTTTTTCAATGGCAAAAATCAATGAATATTGTAAATGCACAAACAGTAATTTCTCCGCATTGCAAGGTGCAATTCTGAAATTTTTTGCTTTTTCCTGCTCCTCTTAGCATGATAAAGAAGATTCAAAGAGAGTGAGATGCCAGCTCCTTTCATTCAGTCAGTAGCTTCAATCATTTCTGGACGTTTTTCAATGGCAAAAATCAATGAATATTGTAAATGCACAAACAGTAATTTCTCCGCATTGCAAGGTGCAATTCTGAAATTTTTTGCTTTTTCCTGCTCCTCTTAGCATGATAAAGAAGATTCAAAGAGAGTGAGATGTCAGCTCCTTTCATTCAGTCAGTAGCTTCAAACATTTCTGGTACATGAATAACATGATGTTTTTCAATGGCAAAAATCAATGAATATTGTAAATGCACAAACAGTAATTTCTCCGCATTGCAAGGTGCAATTCTGAAATTTTTTGCTTTTTCCTGCTCCTCTTAGCATGATAAAGAAGATTCAAAGAGAGTGAGATGCCAGCTCCTTTCATTCAGTCAGTAGCTTCAATCATTTCTGGATGTTTTTCAATGTCAAAAATCAATGAATATTGTAAATGCACAAACAGTAATTTCTCCGCATTGCAAGGTGCAATTCTGAAATTTTTTGCTTTTTCCTGCTCCTCTTAGCATGATAAAGAAGATTCAAGGAGAGTGAGATGCCAGCTCCTTTCGTTCAGTGAGTAGCTTCAATCATTTCTGGACGTTTTTCAATGGCAAAAATCATTGAATATTATAAATGCACAAACAGTAATTTCTCCGCATTGCAAGGTGCAATTCTGAAATTTTTTGCTTTTTCCCGCTCCTCTTAGCATGATAAAGAAGATTCAAAGAGAGTGAGGTGCCAGCTCCTTTCATTCAGTCAGCAGCTTCAAACATTTCTGGTATATGAATAACATGTTTTTCAATGGCAAAAATCAATGAATATTGTAAATGCACAAACAGTAATTTCTCCGCATTGCAAGGTGCAATTCTGAAATTTTTTGCTTTTTCCTGCTCCTCTTAGCATGATAAAGAAGATTCAAAGAGAGTGAGATGCCAGCTCCTTTCATTCAGTCAGTAGCTTCAATCATTTCTGGACGTTTTTCAATGGCAAAAATCAATGAATATTGTAAATGCACAAACAGTAATTTCTCCGCATTGCAAGGTGCAATTCTGAAATTTTTTGCTTTTTCCTGCTCCTCTTAGCATGATAAAGAAGATTCAAAGAGAGTGAGATGTCAGCTCCTTTCATTCAGTCAGTAGCTTCAAACATTTCTGGTATATGAATAACATGATGTTTTTCAATGGCAAAAATCAATGAATATTGTAAATGCACAAACAGTAATTTCTCCGCATTGCAAGGTGCAATTCTGAAATTTTTTGCTTTTTCCTGCTCCTCTTAGCATGATAAAGAAGATTCAAAGAGAGTGAGATGCCAGCTCCTTTCGTTCAGTCAGTAGCTTCAATCATTTCTGGACGTTTTTCAATGGCAAAAATCATTGAATATTATAAATGCACAAACAGTAATTTCTCCGCATTGCAAGGTGCAATTCTGAAATTTTTTACTTTTTCCTGCTCCTCTTAGCATGATAAAGAAGATTCAAAGAGAGTGAGATGCCAGCTCCTTTCATTCAGTCAGTAGCTTCAATCATTTCTGGTATATGAATAACATGATGTTTTTCAATGGCAAAAATCAATGAATATTGTAAATGCACAAACAGTAATTTCTCCGCATTGCAAGGTGCAATTCTGAAATTTTTTGCTTTTTCCTGCTCCTCTTAGCATGATAAAGAAGATTCAAAGAGAGTGAGATGCCAGCTCCTTTCATTCAGTCAGTAGCTTCAAACATTTCTGGTATATGAATAACATGATGTTTTTCAATGGCAAAAATCAATGAATATTGTAAATGCACAAACAGTAATTTCTCCGCATTGCAAGGTGCAAGTCTGAAATTTTTTGCTTTTTCCTGCTCCTCTTAGCATGATAAAGAAGATTCAAAGAGAGTGAGATGCCAGCTACTTTCATTCAGTCAGTAGCTTCAATCATTTCTGGACGTTTTTCAATGGTAAAAATCAATGAATATTGTAAATGCACAAACAGTAATTTCTCCACATTGCAAGGTGCAATTCTGAAATTTTTTGCTTTTTCCTGCTCCTCTTAGCATGATAAAGAAGATTCAAAGAGAGTGAGATGCCAGCTCCTTTCATTCAGTCAGTAGCTTCAAACATTTCTGGTATATGAATAACATGATGTTTTTCAATGGCAAAAATCAATGAATATTGTAAATGCACAAACAGTAATTTCTCCGCATTGCAAGGTGCAATTCTGAAATTTTTTGCTTTTTCCTGCTCCTCTTAGCATGATAAAGAAGATTCAAAGAGAGTGAGATGCCAGCTCCTTTCATTCAGTCAGTAGCTTCAAACATTTCTGGTATATGAATAACATGATGTTTTTCAATGGCAAAAATCAATGAATATTGTAAATGCACAAACAGTAATTTCTCCGCATTGCAAGGTGCAAGTCTGAAATTTTTTGCTTTTTCCTGCTCCTCTTAGCATGATAAAGAAGATTCAAAGAGAGTGAGATGCCAGCTACTTTCATTCAGTCAGTAGCTTCAATCATTTCTGGACGTTTTTCAATGGTAAAAATCAATGAATATTGTAAATGCACAAACAGTAATTTCTCCACATTGCAAGGTGCAATTCTGAAATTTTTTGCTTTTTCCTGCTCCTCTTAGCATGATAAAGAAGATTCAAAGAGAGTGAGATGCCAGCTCCTTTCATTCAGTCAGTAGCTTCAATAATTTCTGGATGTTTTTCAATGGCAAAAATCAATGAATATTGTAAATGCACAAACTGTAATTTCTCCGCATTGCAAGGTGCAATTCTGAAATTTTTTGCTTTTTCCTGCTCCTCTTAGCATGATAAAGAAGATTCAAAGAGAGTGAGATGCCAGCTCCTTTCATTCAGTCAGTAGCTTCAATCATTTCTGGACATTTTTCAATGGCAAAAACCAATGAATATTGTAAATGCACAAACAGTAATTTCTCCGCATTGCAAGGTGCAATTCTGAAATTTTTTGCTTTTTCCTGCTCCTCTTAGCATGATAAAGAAGATTCAAAGAGAGTGAGATGCCAGCTCCTTTCATTCAGTCAGTACCTTCAATCATTTCTGGACGTTTTTCAATGGCAAAAATCAATGAATATTGTAAATGCACAAACAGTAATTTCTCCGCATTGCAAGGTGCAATTCTGAAATTTTTTGCTTTTTCCTGCTCCTCTTAGCATGACAAAGAAGATTCAAAGAGAGTGAGATGCCAGCTCCTTTCATTCAGTCAGTAGCTTCAAACATTTCTGGTATATGAATAACATGATGTTTTTCAATGGCAAAAATCAATGAATATTGTAAATGCACAAACAGTAATTTCTCCGCATTGCAAGGTGCAATTCTGAAATTTTTTGCTTTTTCCTGCTCCTCTTAGCATGATAAAGAAGATTCAAAGAGAGTGAGATGCCAGCTCTTTTCATTCAGTCAGTAGCTTCAATCATTTCTGGATGTTTTTCAATGGCAAAAATCAATGAATATTGTAAATGCACAAACAGTAATTTCTCCGCATTGCAAGGTGCAATTCTGAAATTTTTTGCTTTTTCCTGCTCCTCTTAGCATGATAAAGAAGATTCAAAGAGAGTGTGATGTCAGCTCCTTTCATTCAGTCAGTAGCTTCAAACATTTCTGGTATATGAATAACATGATGTTTTTCAATGGCAAAAATCAATGAATATTGTAAATGCACAAACAGTAATTTCTCCGCATTGCAAGGTGCAATTCTGAAATTTTTTGCTTTTTCCTGCTCCTCTTAGCATGATAAAGAAGATTCAAAGAGAGTGAGATGCCAGCTCCTTTCATTCAGTCAGTAGCTTCAATCATTTCTGGATGTTTTTCAATGGCAAAAATCAATGAATATTGTAAATGCACAAACAGTAATTTCTCCGCATTGCAAGGTGCAATTCTGAAATTTTTTGCTTTTTCCTGCTCCTCTTAGCATGATAAAGAAGATTCAAAGAGAGTGAGATGCCAGCTCCTTTCATTCAGTCAGTAGCTTCAAACATTTCTGGTATATGAATAACATGATGTTTTTCAATGGCAAAAATCAATGAATATTGTAAATGCACAAACAGTAATTTCTCCGCATTGCAAGGTGCAATTCTGAAATTTTTTGCTTTTTCCTGCTCCTCTTAGCATGATAAAGAAGATTCAAAGAGAGTGAGATGCCAGCTCCTTTCATTCAGTCAGTAGCTTCAATCATTTCTGGACGTTTTTCAATGGCAAAAATCAATGAATATTGTAAATGCACAAACAGTAATTTCTCCGCATTGCAAGGTGCAATTCTGAAATTTTTTGCTTTTTCCTGCTCCTCTTAGCATGATAAAGAAGATTCAAAGAGAGTGAGATGTCAGCTCCTTTCATTCAGTCAGTAGCTTCAAACATTTCTGGTATATGAATAACATGATGTTTTTCAATGGCAAAAATCAATGAATATTGTAAATGCACAAACAGTAATTTCTCCGCATTGCAAGGTGCAATTCTGAAATTTTTTGCTTTTTCCTGCTCCTCTTAGCATGATAAAGAAGATTCAAAGAGAGTGAGATGTCAGCTCCTTTCATTCAGTCAGTAGCTTCAAACATTTCTGGTATATGAATAACATGATGTTTTTCAATGGCAAAAATCAATGAATATTGTAAATGCACAAACAGTAATTTCTCCGCATTGCAAGGTGCAATTCTGAAATTTTTTGCTTTTTCCTGCTCCTCTTAGCATGATAAAGAAGATTCAAAGAGAGTGAGATGCCAGCTCCTTTCGTTCAGTCAGTAGCTTCAATCATTTCTGGACGTTTTTCAATGGCAAAAATCATTGAATATTATAAATGCACAAACAGTAATTTCTCCGCATTGCAAGGTGCAATTCTGAAATTTTTTGCTTTTTCCCGCTCCTCTTAGCATGATAAAGAAGATTCAAAGAGAGTGAGGTGCCAGCTCCTTTCATTCAGTCAGTAGCTTCAAACATTTCTGGTATATGAATAACATGTTTTTCAATGGCAAAAATCAATGAATATTGTAAATGCACAAACAGTAATTTCTCCGCATTGCAAGGTGCAATTCTGAAATTTTTTGCTTTTTCCTGCTCCTCTTAGCATGATAAAGAAGATTCAAAGAGAGTGAGATGCCAGCTCCTTTCATTCAGTCAGTAGCTTCAATCATTTCTGGACGTTTTTCAATGGCAAAAATCAATGAATATTGTAAATGCACAAACAGTAATTTCTCCGCATTGCAAGGTGCAATTCTGAAATTTTTTGCTTTTTCCTGCTCCTCTTAGCATGATAAAGAAGATTCAAAGAGAGTGAGATGTCAGCTCCTTTCATTCAGTCAGTAGCTTCAAACATTTCTGGTATATGAATAACGATGTTTTTCAATGGCAAAAATCAATGAATATTGTAAATGCACAAACAGTAATTTCTCCGCATTGCAAGGTGCAATTCTGAAATTTTTTGCTTTTTCCTGCTCCTCTTAGCATGATAAAGAAGATTCAAAGAGAGTGAGATGCCAGCTCCTTTCATTCAGTCAGTAGCTTCAATCATTTCTGGATGTTTTTCAATGGCAAAAATCAATGAATATTGTAAATGCACAAACAGTAATTTCTCCGCATTGCAAGGTGCAATTCTGAAATTTTTTGCTTTTTCCTGCTCCTCTTAGCATGATAAAGAAGATTCAAAGAGAGTGAGATGCCAGCTCCTTTCGTTCAGTCAGTAGCTTCAATCATTTCTGGACGTTTTTCAATGGCAAAAATCATTGAATATTATAAATGCACAAACAGTAATTTCTCCGCATTGCAAGGTGCAATTCTGAAATTTTTTACTTTTTCCTGCTCCTCTTAGCATGATAAAGAAGATTCAAAGAGAGTGAGATGCCAGCTCCTTTCATTCAGTCAGTAGCTTCAAACATTTCTGGTATATGAATAACATGATGTTTTTCAATGGCAAAAATCAATGAATATTGTAAATGCACAAACAGTAATTTCTCCGCATTGCAAGGTGCAAGTCTGAAATTTTTTGCTTTTTCCTGCTCCTCTTAGCATGATAAAGAAGATTCAAAGAGAGTGAGATGCCAGCTACTTTCATTCAGTCAGTAGCTTCAATCATTTCTGGACGTTTTTCAATGGTAAAAATCAATGAATATTGTAAATGCACAAACAGTAATTTCTCCACATTGCAAGGTGCAATTCTGAAATTGTTTGCTTTTTCCTGCTCCTCTTAGCATGATAAAGAAGATTCAAAGAGAGTGAGATGCCAGCTCCTTTCATTCAGTCAGTAGCTTCAAACATTTCTGGTATATGAATAACATGATGTTTTTCAATGGCAAAAATCAATGAATATTGTAAATGCACAAACAGTAATTTCTCCGCATTGCAAGGTGCAAGTCTGAAATTTTTTGCTTTTTCCTGCTCCTCTTAGCATGATAAAGAAGATTCAAAGAGAGTGAGATGCCAGCTACTTTCATTCAGTCAGTAGCTTCAATCATTTCTGGACGTTTTTCAATGGTAAAAATCAATGAATATTGTAAATGCACAAACAGTAATTTCTCCGCATTGCAAGGTGCAATTCTGAAATTTTTTGCTTTTTCCTGCTCCTCTTAGCATGATAAAGAAGATTCAAAGAGAGTGAGATGTCAGCTCCTTTCATTCAGTCAGTAGCTTCAAACATTTCTGGTATATGAATAACATGATGTTTTTCAATGGCAAAAATCAATGAATATTGTAAATGCACAAACAGTAATTTCTCCGCATTGCAAGGTGCAATTCTGAAATTTTTTGCTTTTTCCTGCTCCTCTTAGCATGATAAAGAAGATTCAAAGAGAGTGAGATGCCAGCTCCTTTCGTTCAGTCAGTAGCTTCAATCATTTCTGGACGTTTTTCAATGGCAAAAATCATTGAATATTATAAATGCACAAACAGTAATTTCTCCGCATTGCAAGGTGCAATTCTGAAATTTTTTGCTTTTTCCCGCTCCTCTTAGCATGATAAAGAAGATTCAATGAGAGTGAGGTGCCAGCTCCTTTCATTCAGTCAGTAGCTTCAAACATTTCTGGTATATGAATAACATGTTTTTCAATGGCAAAAATCAATGAATATTGTAAATGCACAAACAGTAATTTCTCCGCATTGCAAGGTGCAATTCTGAAATTTTTTGCTTTTTCCTGCTCCTCTTAGCATGATAAAGAAGATTCAAAGAGAGTGAGATGCCAGCTCCTTTCATTCAGTCAGTAGCTTCAATCATTTCTGGACGTTTTTCAATGGCAAAAATCAATGAATATTGTAAATGCACAAACAGTAATTTCTCCGCATTGCAAGGTGCAATTCTGAAATTTTTTGCTTTTTCCTGCTCCTCTTAGCATGATAAAGAAGATTCAAAGAGAGTGAGATGTCAGCTCCTTTCATTCAGTCAGTAGCTTCAAACATTTCTGGTATATGAATAACATGATGTTTTTCAATGGCAAAAATCAATGAATATTGTAAATGCACAAACAGTAATTTCTCCGCATTGCAAGGTGCAATTCTGAAATTTTTTGCTTTTTCCTGCTCCTCTTAGCATGATAAAGAAGATTCAAAGAGAGTGAGATGCCAGCTCCTTTCATTCAGTCAGTAGCTTCAATCATTTCTGGATGTTTTTCAATGGCAAAAATCAATGAATATTGTAAATGCACAAACAGTAATTTCTCCGCATTGCAAGGTGCAATTCTGAAATTTTTTGCTTTTTCCTGCTCCTCTTAGCATGATAAAGAAGATTCAGAGTGAGATGCCAGCTCCTTTCGTTCAGTCAGTAGCTTCAATCATTTCTGGACGTTTTTCAATGGCAAAAATCATTGAATATTATAAATGCACAAACAGTAATTTCTCCGCATTGCAAGGTGCAATTCTGAAATTTTTTACTTTTTCCTGCTCCTCTTAGCATGATAAAGAAGATTCAAAGAGAGTGAGATGCCAGCTCCTTTCATTCAGTCAGTAGCTTCAAACATTTCTGGTATATGAATAACATGATGTTTTTCAATGGCAAAAATCAATGAATATTGTAAATGCACAAACAGTAATTTCTCCGCATTGCAAGGTGCAAGTCTGAAATTTTTTGCTTTTTCCTGCTCCTCTTAGCATGATAAAGAAGATTCAAAGAGAGTGAGATGCCAGCTACTTTCATTCAGTCAGTAGCTTCAATCATTTCTGGACGTTTTTCAATGGTAAAAATCAATGAATATTGTAAATGCACAAACAGTAATTTCTCCACATTGCAAGGTGCAATTCTGAAATTGTTTGCTTTTTCCTGCTCCTCTTAGCATGATAAAGAAGATTCAAAGAGAGTGAGATGCCAGCTCCTTTCATTCAGTCAGTAGCTTCAAACATTTCTGGTATATGAATAACATGATGTTTTTCAATGGCAAAAATCAATGAATATTGTAAATGCACAAACAGTAATTTCTCCGCATTGCAAGGTGCAATTCTGAAATTTTTTGCTTTTTCCTGCTCCTCTTAGCATGATAAAGAAGATTCAAAGAGAGTGAGATGCCAGCTCCTTTCATTCAGTCAGTAGCTTCAAACATTTCTGGTATATGAATAACATGATGTTTTTCAATGGCAAAAATCAATGAATATTGTAAATGCACAAACAGTAATTTCTCCGCATTGCAAGGTGCAAGTCTGAAATTTTTTGCTTTTTCCTGCTCCTCTTAGCATGATAAAGAAGATTCAAAGAGAGTGAGATGCCAGCTACTTTCATTCAGTCAGTAGCTTCAATCATTTCTGGACGTTTTTCAATCGTAAAAATCAATGAATATTGTAAATGCACAAACAGTAATTTCTCCACATTGCAAGGTGCAATTCTGAAATTTTTTGCTTTTTCCTGCTCCTCTTAGCATGATAAAGAAGATTCAAAGAGAGTGAGATGCCAGCTCCTTTCATTCAGTCAGTAGCTTCAAACATTTCTGGTATATGAATAACATGATGTTTTTCAATGGCAAAAATCAATGAATATTGTAAATGCACAAACAGTAATTTCTCCGCATTGCAAGGTGCAATTCTGAAATTTTTTGCTTTTTCCTGCTCCTCTTAGCATGATAAAGAAGATTCAAAGAGAGTGAGATGCCAGCTCTTTTCATTCAGTCAGTAGCTTCAATCATTTCTGGATGTTTTTCAATGGCAAAAATCAATGAATATTGTAAATGCACAAACAGTAATTTCTCCGCATTGCAAGGTGCAATTCTGAAATCTTTTGCTTTTTCCTGCTCCTCTTAGCATGATAAAGAAGATTCAAAGAGAGTGTGATGTCAGCTCCTTTCATTCAGTCAGTAGCTTCAAACATTTCTGGTATATGAATAACATGATGTTTTTCAATGGCAAAAATCAATGAATATTGTAAATGCACAAACAGTAATTTCTCCGCATTGCAAGGTGCAATTCTGAAATTTTTTGCTTTTTCCTGCTCCTCTTAGCATGATAAAGAAGATTCAAAGAGAGTGAGATGCCAGCTCCTTTCATTCAGTCAGTAGCTTCAATCATTTCTGGATGTTTTTCAATGGCAAAAATCAATGAATATTGTAAATGTACAAACAGTAATTTCTCCGCATTGCAAGGTGCAATTCTGAAATTTTTTGCTTTTTCCTGCTCCTCTTAGCATGATAAAGAAGATTCAAAGAGAGTGAGATGCCAGCTCCTTTCATTCAGTCAGTAGCTTCAAACATTTCTGGTATATGAATAACATGATGTTTTTCAATGGCAAAAATCAATGAATATTGTAAATGCACAAACAGTAATTTCTCCGCATTGCAAGGTGCAAGTCTGAAATTTTTTGCTTTTTCCTGCTCCTCTTAGCATGATAAAGAAGATTCAAAGAGAGTGAGATGCCAGCTACTTTCATTCAGTCAGTAGCTTCAATCATTTCTGGACGTTTTTCAATGGTAAAAATCAATGAATATTGTAAATGCACAAACAGTAATTTCTCCACATTGCAAGGTGCAATTCTGAAATTTTTTGCTTTTTCCTGCTCCTCTTAGCATGATAAAGAAGATTCAAAGAGAGTGAGATGCCAGCTCCTTTCATTCAGTCAGTAGCTTCAAACATTTCTGGTATATGAATAACATGATGTTTTTCAATGGCAAAAATCAATGAATATTGTAAATGCACAAACAGTAATTTCTCCGCATTGCAAGGTGCAATTCTGAAATTTTTTGCTTTTTCCTGCTCCTCTTAGCATGATAAAGAAGATTCAAAGAGAGTGAGATGCCAGCTCCTTTCATTCAGTCAGTAGCTTCAATCATTTCTGGATGTTTTTCAATGGCAAAAATCAATGAATATTGTAAATGCACAAACTGTAATTTCTCCGCATTGCAAGGTGCAATTCTGAAATTTTTTGCTTTTTCCTGCTCCTCTTAGCATGATAAAGAAGATTCAAAGAGAGTGAGATGCCAGCTCCTTTCATTCAGTCAGTAGCTTCAATCATTTCTGGACGTTTTTCAGTGGCAAAAATCAATGAATATTGTAAATGCACAAACAGTAATTTCTCCGCATTGCAAGGTGCAATTCTGAAATTTTTTGCTTTTTCCTGCTCCTCTTAGCATGATAAAGAAGATTCAAAGAGAGTGAGATGCCAGCTCCTTTCATTCAGTCAGTACCTTCAATCATTTCTGGACGTTTTTCAATGGCAAAAATCAATGAATATTGTAAATGCACAAACAGTAATTTCTCCGCATTGCAAGGTGCAATTCTGAAATTTTTTGCTTTTTCCCGCTCCTCTTAGCATGATAAAGAAGATTCAAAGAGAGTGAGGTGCCAGCTCCTTTCATTCAGTCAGTAGCTTCAAACATTTCTGGTATATGAATAACATGTTTTTCAATGGCAAAAATCAATGAATATTGTAAATGCACAAACAGTAATTTCTCTGCATTGCAAGGTGCAATTCTGAAATTTTTTGATTTTTCCTGCTCCTCTTAGCATGATAAAGAAGATTCAAAGAGAGTGAGATGCCAGCTCCTTTCATTCAGTCAGTAGCTTCAATCATTTCTGGACATTTTTCAATGGCAAAAATTAATGAAGATTGTAAATGCACAAACAGTAATTTCTCCGCATTGCAAGGTGCAATTCTGAAATTTTTTGCTTTTTCCTGCTCCTCTTAGCATGATAAAGAAGATTCAAAGAGAGTGAGATGCCAGCTCCTTTCATTCAGTCAGTAGCTTCAATCATTTCTGGACGTTTTTCAATGGCAAAAATCAATGAATATTGTAAATGCACAAACAGTAATTTCTCCGCATTGCAAGGTGCAATTCTGAAATTTTTTGCTTTTTCCTGCTCCTCTTAGCATGATAAAGAAGATTCAAAGAGAGTGAGATGCCAGCTCCTTTCATTCAGTCAGTAGCTTCAAACATTTCTGGTATATGAATAACATGATGTTTTTCAATGGCAAAAATCAATGAATATTGTAAATGCACAAACAGTAATTTCTCCGCATTGCAAGGTGCAAGTCTGAAATTTTTTGCTTTTTCCTGCTCCTCTTAGCATGATAAAGAAGATTCAAAGAGAGTGAGATGCCAGTTACTTTCATTCAGTCAGTAGCTTCAATCATTTCTGGACGTTTTTCAATGGTAAAAATCAATGAATATTGTAAATGCACAAACAGTAATTTCTCCACATTGCAAGGTGCAATTCTGAAATTTTTTGCTTTTTCCTGCTCCTCTTAGCATGATAAAGAAGATTGAAAGAGAGTGAGATGCCAGCTCCTTTCATTCAGTCAGTAGCTTCAAACATTTCTGGTATATGAATAACATGATGTTTTTCAATGGCAAAAATCAATGAATATTGTAAATGCACAAACAGTAATTTCTCCGCATTGCAAGGTGCAATTCTGAAATTTTTTGCTTTTTCCTGCTCCTCTTAGCATGATAAAGAAGATTCAAAGAGAGTGAGATGCCAGCTCCTTTCATTCAGTCAGTAGCTTCAATCATTTCTGGACGTTTTTCAGTGGCAAAAATCAATGAATATTGTAAATGCACAAACAGTAATTTCTCCGCATTGCAAGGTGCAATTCTGAAATTTTTTGCTTTTTCCTGCTCCTCTTAGCATGATAAAGAAGATTCAAAGAGAGTGAGATGCCAGCTCCTTTCATTCAGTCAGTACCTTCAATCATTTCTGGACGTTTTTCAATGGCAAAAATCAATGAATATTGTAAATGCACAAACAGTAATTTCTCCGCATTGCAAGGTGCAATTCTGAAATTTTTTGCTTTTTCCCGCTCCTCTTAGCATGATAAAGAAGATTCAAAGAGAGTGAGGTGCCAGCTCCTTTCATTCAGTCAGTAGCTTCAAACATTTCTGGTATATGAATAACATGTTTTTCAATGGCAAAAATCAATGAATATTGTAAATGCACAAACAGTAATTTCTCTGCATTGCAAGGTGCAATTCTGAAATTTTTTGATTTTTCCTGCTCCTCTTAGCATGATAAAGAAGATTCAAAGAGAGTGAGATGCCAGCTCCTTTCATTCAGTCAGTAGCTTCAATCATTTCTGGACATTTTTCAATGGCAAAAATTAATGAAGATTGTAAATGCACAAACAGTAATTTCTCCGCATTGCAAGGTGCAATTCTGAAATTTTTTGCTTTTTCCTGCTCCTCTTAGCATGATAAAGAAGATTCAAAGAGAGTGAGATGCCAGCTCCTTTCATTCAGTCAGTAGCTTCAATCATTTCTGGACGTTTTTCAATGGCAAAAATCAATGAATATTGTAAATGCACAAACAGTAATTTCTCCGCATTGCAAGGTGCAATTCTGAAATTTTTTGCTTTTTCCTGCTCCTCTTAGCATGATAAAGAAGATTCAAAGAGAGTGAGATGCCAGCTCCTTTCATTCAGTCAGTAGCTTCAAACATTTCTGGTATATGAATAACATGATGTTTTTCAATGGCAAAAATCAATGAATATTGTAAATGCACAAACAGTAATTTCTCCGCATTGCAAGGTGCAAGTCTGAAATTTTTTGCTTTTTCCTGCTCCTCTTAGCATGATAAAGAAGATTCAAAGAGAGTGAGATGCCAGTTACTTTCATTCAGTCAGTAGCTTCAATCATTTCTGGACGTTTTTCAATGGTAAAAATCAATGAATATTGTAAATGCACAAACAGTAATTTCTCCACATTGCAAGGTGCAATTCTGAAATTTTTTGCTTTTTCCTGCTCCTCTTAGCATGATAAAGAAGATTGAAAGAGAGTGAGATGCCAGCTCCTTTCATTCAGTCAGTAGCTTCAAACATTTCTGGTATATGAATAACATGATGTTTTTCAATGGCAAAAATCAATGAATATTGTAAATGCACAAACAGTAATTTCTCCGCATTGCAAGGTGCAATTCTGAAATTTTTTGCTTTTTCCTGCTCCTCTTAGCATGATAAAGAAGATTCAAAGAGAGTGAGATGCCAGCTCCTTTCATTCAGTCAGTAGCTTCAAACATTTCTGGTATATGAATAACATGATGTTTTTCAATGGCAAAAATCAATGAATATTGTAAATGCACAAACAGTAATTTCTCCGCATTGCAAGGTGCAATTCTACCAGAAATGTTTGAAGCTACTGACTGAATGAAAGGAGCTGGCATCTCACTCTCTTTGAATCTTCTTTATCATGCTAGGATTAACAGGAAAAAGCTAAAAATTTCAGAATTGCACCGTGCAATGTGGAGATATTACTGTTTGTGCATTTACAATATTCATTGATTTTTGCCATTGAAAAACATGTTTTTCATATACCAGAAATGTTTGAAGCTACTGACTGAATGAAAGGAGCTGGCATCTCACTCTCTTTGAATTTTCTTTATCATGCTAGGATTAGCAGGAAAAAGCAAAAAATTTCAGAATTGCACCTTGCAATGTGGAGATATTACTGTTTGTGCATTTACAATATTCATTGATTTTTGCCATTGAAAAACATGTTTTTCATATACCAGAAATGTTTGAAGCTACTGACTGAATGAAAGGAGCTGGCATCTCACTCTCTTTGAATCTTCTTTATCATGCTAGGATTAACAGGAAAAAGCTTAAAATTTCAGAATTGCACCGTGCAATGTGGAGATATTACTGTTTGTGCATTTACAATATTCATTGATTTTTGCCATTGAAAAACATGTTTTTCATATACCAGAAATGTTTGAAGCTACTGACTGAATGAAAGGAGCTGGCATCTCACTCTCTTTGAATCTTCATTATCATGCTAGGATTAGCAGGAAAAAGCAAAAAATTTCAGAATTGCACCTTGCAATGTGGAGATATTACTGTTTGTGCATTTACAATATTCATTGATTTTTGCCATTGAAAAACATGTTTTTCATATACCAGAAATGTTTGAAGCTACTGACTGAATGAAAGGAGCTGGCATCTCACTCTCTTTGAATCTTCTTTATCATGCTAGGATTAACAGGAAAAAGCTAAAAATTTCAGAATTGCACCGTGCAATGTGGAGATATTACTGTTTGTGCATTTACAATATTCATTGATTTTTGCCATTGAAAAACATGTTTTTCATATACCAGAAATGTTTGAAGCTACTGACTGAATGAAAGGAGCTGGCATCTCACTCTCTTTGAATCTTCTTTATCATGCTAGGATTAGCAGGAAAAAGCAAAAAATTTCCGAATTGCACCTTGCAATGTGGAGATATTACTGTTTGTGCATTTACAATATTCATTGATTTTTGCCATTGAAAAACATGTTTTTCATATACCAGAAATGTTTGAAGCTACTGACTGAATGAAAGGAGCTGGCATCTCACTCTCTTTGAATCTTCTTTATCATGCTAGGATTAGCAGGATAAAGCAAAAAATTTCAGAATTGCACCTTGCAATGTGGAGATATTACTGTTTGTGCATTTACAATATTCATTGATTTTTGCCATTGAAAAACATGTTTTTCATATACCAGAAATGTTTGAAGCTACTGACTGAATGAAAGGAGCTGGCATCTCACTCTCTTTGAATCTTCTTTATCATGCTAGGATTAACAGGAAAAAGCAAAAAATTTCAGAATTGCACCTTGCAATGTGGAGATATTACTGTTTGTGCATTTACAATATTCATTGATTTTTGCCATTGAAAAACGTCCAGAAATGTTTGAAGCTACTGACTGAATGAAAGGAGCTGGCATCTCACTCTCTTTGAATCTTCTTTATCATGCTAGGATTAGCAGGAAAAAGCAAAAAATTTCAGAATTGCACCGTGCAATGTGGAGATATTACTGTTTGTGCATTTACAATATTCATTGATTTTTGCCATTGAAAAACATGTTTTTCATATACCAGAAATGTTTGAAGCTACTGACTGATTGAAAGGAGCTGGCATCTCACTCTCTTTGAATCTTCTTTATCATGCTAGGATTAGCAGGAAAAAGCAAAAAATTTCAGAATTGCACCTTGCAATGTGGAGATATTACTGTTTGTGCATTTACAATATTCATTGATTTTTGCCATTGAAAAACATGTTTTTCATATACCAGAAATGTTTGAAGCTACTGACTGAATGAAAGGAGCTGGCATCTCACTCTCTTTGAATCTTCTTTATCATGCTAGGATTAACAGGAAAAAGCAAAAAATTTCAGAATTGCACCTTGCAATGTGGAGATATTACTGTTTGTGCATTTACAATATTCATTGATTTTTGCCATTGAAAAACATGTTTTTCATATACCAGAAATGTTTGAAGCTACTGACTGAATGAAAGGAGCTGGCATATCACTCTCTTTGAATCTTCTTTATCATGCTAGGATTAACAGGAAAAAGCAAAAAATTTCAGAATTGCACCTTGCAATGTGGAGATATTACTGTTTGTGCATTTACAATATTCATTGATTTTTGCCATTGAAAAACGTCCAGAAATGTTTGAAGCTACTGACTGAATGAAAGGAGCTGGCATCTCACTCTCTTTGAATCTTCTTTATCATGCTAGGATTAACAGGAAAAAGCTAAAAATTTCAGAATTGCACCGTGCAATGTGGAGATATTACTGTTTGTGCATTTACAATATTCATTGATTTTTGCCATTGAAAAACATGTTTTTCATATACCAGAAATGTTTGAAGCTACTGACTGAATGCAAGGAGCTGGCATCTCACTCTCTTTGAATCTTCTTTATCATGCTAGGATTAGCAGGAAAAAGCAAAAAATTTCAGAATTGCACCTTGCAATGTGGAGATATTACTGTTTGTGCATTTACAATATTCATTGATTTTTGCCATTGAAAAACATGTTTTTCATATACCAGAAATGTTTGAAGCTACTGACTGAATGAAAGGAGCTGGCATCTCACTCTCTTTGAATCTTCTTTATCATGCTAGGATTAACAGGAAAAAGCTAAAAATTTCAGAATTGCACAGTGCAATGTGGAGATATTACTGTTTGTGCATTTACAATATTCATTGATTTTTGCCATTGAAAAACATGTTTTTCATATACCAGAAATGTTTGAAGCTACTGACTGAATGAAAGGAGCTGGCATCTCACTCTCTTTGAATCTTCTTTATCATGCTAGGATTAACAGGAAAAAGCTAAAAATTTCAGAATTGCACCGTGCAATGTGGAGATATTACTGTTTGTGCATTTACAATATTCATTGATTTTTGCCATTGAAAAACATGTTTTTCATATACCAGAAATGTTTGAAGCTACTGACTGAATGAAAGGAGCTGGCATCTCACTCTCTTTGAATCTTGTTTATCATGCTAGGATTAGCAGGAAAAAGCAAAAAATTTCAGAATTGCACCTTGCAATGTGGAGATATTACTGTTTGTGCATTTACAATATTCATTGATTTTTGCCATTGAAAAACGTCCAGAAATGTTTGAAGCTACTGACTGAATGAAAGGAGCTGGCATCTCACTCTCTTTGAATCTTCTTTATCATGCTAGGATTAGCAGGAAAAAGCAAAAAATTTCAGAATTGCACCTTGCAATGTGGAGATATTACTGTTTGTGCATTTACAATATTCATTGATTTTTGCCATTGAAAAACATGTTTTTCATATACCAGAAATGTTTGAAGCTACTGACTGAATGAAAGGAGCTGGCATCTCACTCTGAATCTTCTTTATCATGCTAGGATTAGCAGGAAAAAGCAAACAATTTCAGAATTGCACCTTGCAATGTGGAGATATTACTGTTTGTGCATTTACAATATTCATTGATTTTTGCCATTGAAAAACATGTTTTTCATATACCAGAAATGTTTGAAGCTACTGACTGAATGAAAGGAGCTGGCATCTCACTCTCTTTGAATCTTCTTTATCATGCTAGGATTAACAGGAAAAAGCTAAAAATTTCAGAATTGCACCGTGCAATGTGGAGATATTACTGTTTGTGCATTTACAATATTCATTGATTTTTGCCATTGAAAAACATGTTTTTCATATACCAGAAATGTTTGAAGCTACTGACTGAATGAAAGGAGCTGGCATCTCACTCTCTTTGAATCTTCTTTATCATGCTAGGATTAGCAGGATAAAGCAAAAAATTTCAGAATTGCACCTTGCAATGTGGAGATATTACTGTTTGTGCATTTACAATATTCATTGATTTTTGCCATTGAAAAACATGTTTTTCATATACCAGAAATGTTTGAAGCTACTGACTGAATGAAAGGAGCTGGCATCTCACTCTCTTTGAATCTTCTTTATCATGCTAGGATTAACAGGAAAAAGCAAAAAATTTCAGAATTGCACCTTGCAATGTGGAGATATTACTGTTTGTGCATTTACAATATTCATTGATTTTTGCCATTGAAAAACGTCCAGAAATGTTTGAAGCTACTGACTGAATGAAAGGAGCTGGCATCTCACTCTCTTTGAATCTTCTTTATCATGCTAGGATTAGCAGGAAAAAGCAAAAAATTTCAGAATTGCACCGTGCAATGTGGAGATATTACTGTTTGTGCATTTACAATATTCATTGATTTTTGCCATTGAAAAACATGTTTTTCATATACCAGAAATGTTTGAAGCTACTGACTGATTGAAAGGAGCTGGCATCTCACTCTCTTTGAATCTTCTTTATCATGCTAGGATTAGCAGGAAAAAGCAAAAAATTTCAGAATTGCACCTTGCAATGTGGAGATATTACTGTTTGTGCATTCACAATATTCATTGATTTTTGCCATTGAAAAACGTTTTTCATATACCAGAAATGTTTGAAGCTACTGACTGAATGAAAGGAGCTGGCATCTCACTCTGAATCTTCTTTATCATGCTAGGATTAGCAGGAAAAAGCAAACAATTTCAGAATTGCACCTTGCAATGTGGAGATATTACTGTTTGTGCATTTACAATATTCATTGATTTTTGCCATTGAAAAACATGTTTTTCATATACCAGAAATGTTTGAAGCTACTGACTGAATGAAAGGAGCTGGCATCTCACTCTCTTTGAATCTTCTTTATCATGCTAGGATTAACAGGAAAAAGCTAAAAATTTCAGAATTGCACCGTGCAATGTGGAGATATTACTGTTTGTGCATTTACAATATTCATTGATTTTTGCCGTTGAAAAACATGTTTTTCATATACCAGAAATGTTTGAAGCTACTGACTGATTGAAAGGAGCTGGCATCTCACTCTCTTTGAATCTTCTTTATCATGCTAGGATTAGCAGGAAAAAGCAAAAAATTTCAGAATTGCACCTTGCAATGTGGAGATATTACTGTTTGTGCATTTACAATATTCATTGATTTTTGCCATTGAAAAACATGTTTTTCATATACCAGAAATGTTTGAAGCTACTGACTGAATGAAAGGAGCTGGCATCTCACTCTCTTTGAATCTTCTTTATCATGCTAGGATTAACAGGAAAAAGCAAAAAATTTCAGAATTGCACCTTGCAATGTGGAGATATTACTGTTTGTGCATTTACAATATTCATTGATTTTTGCCATTGAAAAACATGTTTTTCATATACCAGAAATGTTTGAAGCTACTGACTGAATGAAAGGAGCTGGCATCTCACTCTCTTTGAATCTTCTTTATCATGCTAGGATTAACAGGAAAAAGCAAAAAATTTCAGAATTGCACCTTGCAATGTGGAGATATTACTGTTTGTGCATTTACAATATTCATTGATTTTTGCCATTGAAAAACGTCCAGAAATGTTTGAAGCTACTGACTGAATGAAAGGAGCTGGCATCTCACTCTCTTTGAATCTTCTTTATCATGCTAGGATTAACAGGAAAAAGCTAAAAATTTCAGAATTGCACCGTGCAATGTGGAGATATTACTGTTTGTGCATTTACAATATTCATTGATTTTTGCCATTGAAAAACATGTTTTTCATATACCAGAAATGTTTGAAGCTACTGACTGAATGAAAGGAGCTGGCATCTCACTCTCTTTGAATCTTCTTTATCATGCTAGGATTAGCAGGAAAAAGCAAAAAATTTCAGAATTGCACCTTGCAATGTGGAGATATTACTGTTTGTGCATTTACAATATTCATTGATTTTTGCCATTGAAAAACATGTTTTTCATATACCAGAAATGTTTGAAGCTACTGACTGAATGAAAGGAGCTGGCATCTCACTCTCTTTGAATCTTCTTTATCATGCTAGGATTAACAGGAAAAAGCTAAAAATTTCAGAATTGCACCGTGCAATGTGGAGATATTACTGTTTGTGCATTTACAATATTCATTGATTTTTGCCATTGAAAAACATGTTTTTCATATACCAGAAATGTTTGAAGCTACTGACTGAATGAAAGGAGCTGGCATCTCACTCTCTTTGAATCTTCTTTATCATGCTAGGATTAGCAGGAAAAAGCAAAAAATTTCAGAATTGCACCTTGCAATGTGGAGATATTACTGTTTGTGCATTTACAATATTCATTGATTTTTGCCATTGAAAAACATGTTTTTCATATACCAGAAATGTTTGAAGCTACTGACTGAATGAAAGGAGCTGGCATCTCACTCTCTTTGAATCTTCTTTATCATGCTAGGATTAACAGGAAAAAGCAAAAAATTTCAGAATTGCACCTTGCAATGTGGAGATATTACTGTTTGTGCATTTACAATATTCATTGATTTTTGCCATTGAAAAACATGTTTTTCATATACCAGAAATGTTTGAAGCTACTGACTGAATGAAAGGAGCTGGCATCTCACTCTCTTTGAATCTTCTTTATCATGCTAGGATTAACAGGAAAAAGCTAAAAATTTCAGAATTGCACCGTGCAATGTGGAGATATTACTGTTTGTGCATTTACAATATTCATTGATTTTTGCCATTGAAAAACATGTTTTTCATATACCAGAAATGTTTGAAGCTACTGACTGAATGAAAGGAGCTGGCATCTCACTCTCTTTGAATCTTCTTTATCATGCTAGGATTAGCAGGAAAAAGCAAAAAATTTCAGAATTGCACCTTGCAATGTGGAGATATTACTGTTTGTGCATTTACAATATTCATTGATTTTTGCCATTGAAAAACATGTTTTTCATATACCAGAAATGTTTGAAGCTACTGACTGAATGAAAGGAGCTGGCATCTCACTCTCTTTGAATCTTCTTTATCATGCTAGGATTAACAGGAAAAAGCTAAAAATTTCAGAATTGCACCGTGCAATGTGGAGATATTACTGTTTGTGCATTTACAATATTCATTGATTTTTGCCATTGAAAAACATGTTTTTCATATACCAGAAATGTTTGAAGCTACTGACTGAATGAAAGGAGCTGGCATCTCACTCTCTTTGAATCTTCTTTATCATGCTAGGATTAGCAGGAAAAAGCAAAAAATTTCAGAATTGCACCTTGCAATGTGGAGATATTACTGTTTGTGCATTTACAATATTCATTGATTTATGCCATTGAAAAACATGTTTTTCATATACCAGAAATGTTTGAAGCTACTGACTGAATGAAAGGAGCTGGCATCTCACTCTCTTTGAATCTTCTTTATCATGCTAGGATTAACAGGAAAAAGCAAAAAATTTCAGAATTGCACCTTGCAATGTGGAGATATTACTGTTTGTGCATTTACAATATTCATTGATTTTTGCCATTGAAAAACATGTTTTTCATATACCAGAAATGTTTGAAGCTACTGACTGAATGAAAGGAGCTGGCATCTCACTCTCTTTGAATCTTCTTTATCATGCTAGGATTAACAGGAAAAAGCTAAAAATTTCAGAATTGCACCGTGCAATGTGGAGATATTACTGTTTGTGCATTTACAATATTCATTGATTTTTGCCATTGAAAAACATGTTTTTCATATACCAGAAATGTTTGAAGCTACTGACTGAATGAAAGGAGCTGGCATCTCACTCTCTTTGAATCTTCTTTATCATGCTAGGATTAGCAGGAAAAAGCAAAAAATTTCAGAATTGCACCTTGCAATGTGGAGATATTACTGTTTGTGCATTTACAATATTCATTGATTTTTGCCATTGAAAAACATGTTTTTCATATACCAGAAATGTTTGAAGCTACTGACTGAATGAAAGGAGCTGGCATCTCACTCTCTTTGAATCTTCTTTATCATGCTAGGATTAACAGGAAAAAGCAAAAAATTTCAGAATTGCACCTTGCAATGTGGAGATATTACTGTTTGTGCATTTACAATATTCATTGATTTTTGCCATTGAAAAACATGTTTTTCATATACCAGAAATGTTTGAAGCTACTGACTGAATGAAAGGAGCTGGCATCTCACTCTCTTTGAATCTTCTTTATCATGCTAGGATTAACAGGAAAAAGCTAAAAATTTCAGAATTGCACCGTGCAATGTGGAGATATTACTGTTTGTGCATTTACAATATTCATTGATTTTTGCCATTGAAAAACATGTTTTTCATATACCAGAAATGTTTGAAGCTACTGACTGAATGAAAGGAGCTGGCATCTCACTCTCTTTGAATCTTCTTTATCATGCTAGGATTAGCAGGAAAAAGCAAAAAATTTCAGAATTGCACCTTGCAATGTGGAGATATTACTGTTTGTGCATTTACAATATTCATTGATTTTTGCCATTGAAAAACATGTTTTTCATATACCAGAAATGTTTGAAGCTACTGACTGAATGAAAGGAGCTGGCATCTCACTCTCTTTGAATCTTCTTTATCATGCTAGGATTAACAGGAAAAAGCTAAAAATTTCAGAATTGCACCGTGCAATGTGGAGATATTACTGTTTGTGCATTTACAATATTCATTGATTTTTGCCATTGAAAAACATGTTTTTCATATACCAGAAATGTTTGAAGCTACTGACTGAATGAAAGGAGCTGGCATCTCACTCTCTTTGAATCTTCTTTATCATGCTAGGATTAGCAGGAAAAAGCAAAAAATTTCAGAATTGCACCTTGCAATGTGGAGATATTACTGTTTGTGCATTTACAATATTCATTGATTTTTGCCATTGAAAAACATGTTTTTCATATACCAGAAATGTTTGAAGCTACTGACTGAAAGGAGCTGGCATCTCACTCTCTTTGAATCTTCTTTATCATGCTAGGATTAACAGGAAAAAGCAAAAAATTTCAGAATTGCACCTTGCAATGTGGAGATATTACTGTTTGTGCATTTACAATATTCATTGATTTTTGCCATTGAAAAACATGTTTTTCATATACCAGAAATGTTTGAAGCTACTGACTGAATGAAAGGAGCTGGCATCTCATTCTCTTTGAATCTTCTTTATCATGCTAGGATTAACAGGAAAAAGCTAAAAATTTCAGAATTGCACCGTGCAATGTGGAGATATTACTGTTTGTGCATTTACAATATTCATTGATTTTTGCCATTGAAAAACATGTTTTTCATATACCAGAAATGTTTGAAGCTACTGACTGAATGAAAGGAGCTGGCATCTCACTCTCTTTGAATCTTCTTTATCATGCTAGGATTAGCAGGAAAAAGCAAAAAATTTCAGAATTGCACCTTGCAATGTGGAGATATTACTGTTTGTGCATTTACAATATTCATTGATTTTTGCCATTGAAAAACATGTTTTTCATATACCAGAAATGTTTGAAGCTACTGACTGAATGAAAGGAGCTGGCATCTCACTCTCTTTGAATCTTCTTTATCATGCTAGGATTAACAGGAAAAAGCTAAAAATTTCAGAATTGCACCGTGCAATGTGGAGATATTACTGTTTGTGCATTTACAATATTCATTGATTTTTGCCATTGAAAAACATGTTTTTCATATACCAGAAATGTTTGAAGCTACTGACTGAATGAAAGGAGCTGGCATCTCACTCTCTTTGAATCTTCTTTATCATGCTAGGATTAACAGGAAAAAGCAAAAAATTTCAGAATTGCACCTTGCAATGTGGAGATATTACTGTTTGTGCATTTACAATATTCATTGATTTTTGCCATTGAAAAACGTTTTTCATATACCAGAAATGTTTGAAGCTACTGACTGAATGAAAGGAGCTGGCATCTCACTCTCTTTGAATCTTCTTTATCATGCTAGGATTAACAGGAAAAAGCTAAAAATTTCAGAATTGCACCTTGCAATGCGGAGAAATTACTGTTTGTGCATTTACAATATTCATTGATTTTTGCCATTGAAAAACATCATGTTATTCATATACCAGAAATGTTTGAAGCTACTGACTGAATGAAAGGAGCTGGCATCTCACTCTCTTTGAATCTTCTTTATCATGCTAAGAGGAGCAGGAAAAAGCAAAAAATTTCAGAATTGCACCTTGCAATGTGGAGAAATTACTGTTTGTGCATTTACAATATTCATTGATTTTTGCCATTGAAAAACATGTTTTTCATATACCAGAAATGTTTGAAGCTACTGACTGAATGAAAGGAGCTGGCATCTCACTCTCTTTGAATCTTCTTTATCATGCTAGGATTAGCAGGAAAAAGCAAAAAATTTCAGAATTGCACCTTGCAATGTGGAGATATTACTGTTTGTGCATTTACAATATTCATTGATTTTTGCCATTGAAAAACATGTTTTTCATATACCAGAAATGTTTGAAGCTACTGACTGAATGAAAGGAGCTGGCATCTCACTCTCTTTGAATCTTCTTTATCATGCTAGGATTAACAGGAAAAAGCTAAAAATTTCAGAATTGCACCGTGCAATGTGGAGATATTACTGTTTGTGCATTTACAATATTCATTGATTTTTGCCATTGAAAAACATGTTTTTCATATACCAGAAATGTTTGAAGCTACTGACTGAATGAAAGGAGCTGGCATCTCACTCTCTTTGAATCTTCTTTATCATGCTAGGATTAGCAGGAAAAAGCAAAAAATTTCAGAATTGCACCTTGCAATGTGGAGATATTACTGTTTGTGCATTTACAATATTCATTGATTTTTGCCATTGAAAAACATGTTTTTCATATACCAGAAATGTTTGAAGCTACTGACTGAATGAAAGGAGCTGGCATCTCACTCTCTTTGAATCTTCTTTATCATGCTAGGATTAACAGGAAAAAGCAAAAAATTTCAGAATTGCACCTTGCAATGTGGAGATATTACTGTTTGTGCATTTACAATATTCATTGATTTTTGCCATTGAAAAACATGTTTTTCATATACCAGAAATGTTTGAAGCTACTGACTGAATGAAAGGAGCTGGCATCTCACTCTCTTTGAATCTTCTTTATCATGCTAGGATTAACAGGAAAAAGCTAAAAATTTCAGAATTGCACCGTGCAATGTGGAGATATTACTGTTTGTGCATTTACAATATTCATTGATTTTTGCCATTGAAAAACATGTTTTTCATATACCAGAAATGTTTGAAGCTACTGACTGAATGAAAGGAGCTGGCATCTCACTCTCTTTGAATCTTCTTTATCATGCTAGGATTAGCAGGAAAAAGCAAAAAATTTCAGAATTGCACCTTGCAATGTGGAGATATTACTGTTTGTGCATTTACAATATTCATTGATTTTTGCCATTGAAAAACATGTTTTTCATATACCAGAAATGTTTGAAGCTACTGACTGAATGAAAGGAGCTGGCATCTCACTCTCTTTGAATCTTCTTTATCATGCTAGGATTAACAGGAAAAAGCTAAAAATTTCAGAATTGCACCGTGCAATGTGGAGATATTACTGTTTGTGCATTTACAATATTCATTGATTTTTGCCATTGAAAAACATGTTTTTCATATACCAGAAATGTTTGAAGCTACTGACTGAATGAAAGGAGCTGGCATCTCACTCTCTTTGAATCTTCTTTATCATGCTAGGATTAACAGGAAAAAGCAAAAAATTTCAGAATTGCACCTTGCAATGTGGAGATATTACTGTTTGTGCATTTACAATATTCATTGATTTTTGCCATTGAAAAACGTTTTTCATATACCAGAAATGTTTGAAGCTACTGACTGAATGAAAGGAGCTGGCATCTCACTCTCTTTGAATCTTCTTTATCATGCTAGGATTAACAGGAAAAAGCTAAAAATTTCAGAATTGCACCTTGCAATGCGGAGAAATTACTGTTTGTGCATTTACAATATTCATTGATTTTTGCCATTGAAAAACATCATGTTATTCATATACCAGAAATGTTTGAAGCTACTGACTGAATGAAAGGAGCTGGCATCTCACTCTCTTTGAATCTTCTTTATCATGCTAAGAGGAGCAGGAAAAAGCAAAAAATTTCAGAATTGCACCTTGCAATGTGGAGAAATTACTGTTTGTGCATTTACAATATTCATTGATTTTTGCCATTGAAAAACATGTTTTTCATATACCAGAAATGTTTGAAGCTACTGACTGAATGAAAGGAGCTGGCATCTCACTCTCTTTGAATCTTCTTTATCATGCTAGGATTAACAGGAAAAAGCTAAAAATTTCAGAATTGCACCGTGCAATGTGGAGATATTACTGTTTGTGCATTTACAATATTCATTGATTTTTGCCATTGAAAAACATGTTTTTCATATACCAGAAATGTTTGAAGCTACTGACTGAATGAAAGGAGCTGGCATCTCACTCTCTTTGAATCTTCTTTATCATGCTAGGATTAGCAGGAAAAAGCAAAAAATTTCAGAATTGCACCTTGCAATGTGGAGATATTACTGTTTGTGCATTTACAATATTCATTGATTTTTGCCATTGAAAAACATGTTTTTCATATACCAGAAATGTTTGAAGCTACTGACTGAATGAAAGGAGCTGGCATCTCACTCTCTTTGAATCTTCTTTATCATGCTAGGATTAACAGGAAAAAGCTAAAAATTTCAGAATTGCACCGTGCAATGTGGAGATATTACTGTTTGTGCATTTACAATATTCATTGATTTTTGCCATTGAAAAACATGTTTTTCATATACCAGAAATGTTTGAAGCTACTGACTGAATGAAAGGAGCTGGCATCTCACTCTCTTTGAATCTTCTTTATCATGCTAGGATTAGCAGGAAAAAGCAAAAAATTTCAGAATTGCACCTTGCAATGTGGAGATATTACTGTTTGTGCATTTACAATATTCATTGATTTTTGCCATTGAAAAACGTCCAGAAATGTTTGAAGCTACTGACTGAATGAAAGGAGCTGGCATCTCACTCTCTTTGAATCTTCTTTATCATGCTAGGATTAGCAGGAAAAAGCAAAAAATTTCAGAATTGCACCTTGCAATGTGGAGATATTACTGTTTGTGCATTTACAATATTCATTGATTTTTGCCATTGAAAAACATGTTTTTCATATACCAGAAATGTTTGAAGCTACTGACTGAATGAAAGGAGCTGGCATCTCACTCTGAATCTTCTTTATCATGCTAGGATTAGCAGGAAAAAGCAAACAATTTCAGAATTGCACCTTGCAATGTGGAGATATTACTGTTTGTGCATTTACAATATTCATTGATTTTTGCCATTGAAAAACATGTTTTTCATATACCAGAAATGTTTGAAGCTACTGACTGAATGAAAGGAGCTGGCATCTCACTCTCTTTGAATCTTCTTTATCATGCTAGGATTAACAGGAAAAAGCTAAAAATTTCAGAATTGCACCGTGCAATGTGGAGATATTACTGTTTGTGCATTTACAATATTCATTGATTTTTGCCATTGAAAAACATGTTTTTCATATACCAGAAATGTTTGAAGCTACTGACTGAATGAAAGGAGCTGGCATCTCACTCTCTTTGAATCTTCTTTATCATGCTAGGATTAGCAGGATAAAGCAAAAAATTTCAGAATTGCACCTTGCAATGTGGAGATATTACTGTTTGTGCATTTACAATATTCATTGATTTTTGCCATTGAAAAACATGTTTTTCATATACCAGAAATGTTTGAAGCTACTGACTGAATGAAAGGAGCTGGCATCTCACTCTCTTTGAATCTTCTTTATCATGCTAGGATTAACAGGAAAAAGCAAAAAATTTCAGAATTGCACCTTGCAATGTGGAGATATTACTGTTTGTGCATTTACAATATTCATTGATTTTTGCCATTGAAAAACGTCCAGAAATGTTTGAAGCTACTGACTGAATGAAAGGAGCTGGCATCTCACTCTCTTTGAATCTTCTTTATCATGCTAGGATTAGCAGGAAAAAGCAAAAAATTTCAGAATTGCACCGTGCAATGTGGAGATATTACTGTTTGTGCATTTACAATATTCATTGATTTTTGCCATTGAAAAACATGTTTTTCATATACCAGAAATGTTTGAAGCTACTGACTGATTGAAAGGAGCTGGCATCTCACTCTCTTTGAATCTTCTTTATCATGCTAGGATTAGCAGGAAAAAGCAAAAAATTTCAGAATTGCACCTTGCAATGTGGAGATATTACTGTTTGTGCATTTACAATATTCATTGATTTTTGCCATTGAAAAACGTTTTTCATATACCAGAAATGTTTGAAGCTACTGACTGAATGAAAGGAGCTGGCATCTCACTCTGAATCTTCTTTATCATGCTAGGATTAGCAGGAAAAAGCAAACAATTTCAGAATTGCACCTTGCAATGTGGAGATATTACTGTTTGTGCATTTACAATATTCATTGATTTTTGCCATTGAAAAACATGTTTTTCATATACCAGAAATGTTTGAAGCTACTGACTGAATGAAAGGAGCTGGCATCTCACTCTCTTTGAATCTTCTTTATCATGCTAGGATTAACAGGATAAAGCTAAAAATTTCAGAATTGCACCGTGCAATGTGGAGATATTACTGTTTGTGCATTTACAATATTCATTGATTTTTGCCGTTGAAAAACATGTTTTTCATATACCAGAAATGTTTGAAGCTACTGACTGATTGAAAGGAGCTGGCATCTCACTCTCTTTGAATCTTCTTTATCATGCTAGGATTAGCAGGAAAAAGCAAAAAATTTCAGAATTGCACCTTGCAATGTGGAGATATTACTGTTTGTGCATTTACAATATTCATTGATTTTTGCCATTGAAAAACATGTTTTTCATATACCAGAAATGTTTGAAGCTACTGACTGAATGAAAGGAGCTGGCATCTCACTCTCTTTGAATCTTCTTTATCATGCTAGGATTAACAGGAAAAAGCAAAAAATTTCAGAATTGCACCTTGCAATGTGGAGATATTACTGTTTGTGCATTTACAATATTCATTGATTTTTGCCATTGAAAAACATGTTTTTCATATACCAGAAATGTTTGAAGCTACTGACTGAATGAAAGGAGCTGGCATCTCACTCTCTTTGAATCTTCTTTATCATGCTAGGATTAACAGGAAAAAGCAAAAAATTTCAGAATTGCACCTTGCAATGTGGAGATATTACTGTTTGTGCATTTACAATATTCATTGATTTTTGCCATTGAAAAACGTCCAGAAATGTTTGAAGCTACTGACTGAATGAAAGGAGCTGGCATCTCACTCTCTTTGAATCTTCTTTATCATGCTAGGATTAACAGGAAAAAGCTAAAAATTTCAGAATTGCACCGTGCAATGTGGAGATATTACTGTTTGTGCATTTACAATATTCATTGATTTTTGCCATTGAAAAACATGTTTTTCATATACCAGAAATGTTTGAAGCTACTGACTGAATGAAAGGAGCTGGCATCTCACTCTCTTTGAATCTTCTTTATCATGCTAGGATTAGCAGGAAAAAGCAAAAAATTTCAGAATTGCACCTTGCAATGTGGAGATATTACTGTTTGTGCATTTACAATATTCATTGATTTTTGCCATTGAAAAACATGTTTTTCATATACCAGAAATGTTTGAAGCTACTGACTGAATGAAAGGAGCTGGCATCTCACTCTCTTTGAATCTTCTTTATCATGCTAGGATTAACAGGAAAAAGCTAAAAATTTCAGAATTGCACCGTGCAATGTGGAGATATTACTGTTTGTGCATTTACAATATTCATTGATTTTTGCCATTGAAAAACATGTTTTTCATATACCAGAAATGTTTGAAGCTACTGACTGAATGAAAGGAGCTGGCATCTCACTCTCTTTGAATCTTCTTTATCATGCTAGGATTAGCAGGAAAAAGCAAAAAATTTCAGAATTGCACCTTGCAATGTGGAGATATTACTGTTTGTGCATTTACAATATTCATTGATTTTTGCCATTGAAAAACATGTTTTTCATATACCAGAAATGTTTGAAGCTACTGACTGAATGAAAGGAGCTGGCATCTCACTCTCTTTGAATCTTCTTTATCATGCTAGGATTAACAGGAAAAAGCAAAAAATTTCAGAATTGCACCTTGCAATGTGGAGATATTACTGTTTGTGCATTTACAATATTCATTGATTTTTGCCATTGAAAAACGTTTTTCATATACCAGAAATGTTTGAAGCTACTGACTGAATGAAAGGAGCTGGCATCTCACTCTCTTTGAATCTTCTTTATCATGC
Source organism: Phyllobates terribilis (assembly GCF_046119375.1). Classification (NCBI taxonomy): domain Eukaryota; kingdom Metazoa; phylum Chordata; class Amphibia; order Anura; family Dendrobatidae; genus Phyllobates; species Phyllobates terribilis. Next base: position 733 of record NW_027364963.1, on the reverse strand, counting down.
TAGGATTAACAGGAAAAAGCTAAAAATTTCAGAATTGCACCTTGCAATGCGGAGAAATTACTGTTTGTGCATTTACAATATTCATTGATTTTTGCCATTGAAAAACATCATGTTATTCATATACCAGAAATGTTTGAAGCTACTGACTGAATGAAAGGAGCTGGCATCTCACTCTCTTTGAATCTTCTTTATCATGCTAGGATTAGCAGGAAAAAGCAAAAAATTTCAGAATTGCACCTTGCAATGTGGAGATATTACTGTTTGTGCATTTACAATATTCATTGATTTTTGCCATTGAAAAACATGTTTTTCATATACCAGAAATGTTTGAAGCTACTGACTGAATGAAAGGAGCTGGCATCTCACTCTCTTTGAATCTTCTTTATCATGCTAGGATTAACAGGAAAAAGCTAAAAATTTCAGAATTGCACCGTGCAATGTGGAGATATTACTGTTTGTGCATTTACAATATTCATTGATTTTTGCCATTGAAAAACATGTTTTTCATATACCAGAAATGTTTGAAGCTACTGACTGAATGAAAGGAGCTGGCATCTCACTCTCTTTGAATCTTCTTTATCATGCTAGGATTAGCAGGAAAAAGCAAAAAATTTCAGAATTGCACCTTGCAATGTGGAGATATTACTGTTTGTGCATTTACAATATTCATTGATTTTTGCCATTGAAAAACGTCCAGAAATGTTTGAAGCTACTGACTGAATGAAAGGAGCTG